>NW_008623284.1:0-6958 GCF_000691845.1 Merops nubicus | reverse complement strand
AATTATAATTATGAATATATTCAGAGTGTGTGTATATACATACTCGATTATATACCTGAACAGATGTGTGTGTTTGTGTACATATATGGTACATTTGTTACAGCAGGGTCAGTAGCATCATCATCACAAATTCTGTGAAAACTCAGTTTGGGTCTACCTAATGTGAAGATCACCTTATCAGTGTCTGTCCTAGCATTGCAACCAGCTTTTAGGGGAGATTTCTATTGTGTAGAGAGTCAGAGGACATGACGCGAGGGCAATTTTTTTAAATTATGAATTTTTGTCTTTTTTCATTTGTAAGTTCCCCCGAAGTTTTCACAGTGGGCCAAATACAACAAAAATATGAAGTGTATTTCAGGAAACTATACAAAGCAATGAAACAAATTAGCTTGTAGTTTACATCCATTCAAAATAAAATTAGGTAGGTGCTGATGTGGACTTGTCCTGCAATCAAGTTTTTCCATCGTGGTGAGAACTCTTCTGTTTCTTTCACCACCTCTTCTGCTTTAGAGGCTGCAGAAGGAAGGTAGAAGATTAGTGGCTCTGTCTTTAAAAATGGTTGTGCACAGATACCTAAGCTTTGGATAGAAACAATGCTGCGAGGGTAACGTGATGTTTATTTTTTCTGAGTTCCAAAAATCAGTTAAACAGTATGGTTTAGGATTACTGGTGTCTTAAGAGCAAAAGCTTTCTTAAAGGTGTTTTTCTTCTACCAGTACAATGCATTAACCTAAATAACTTTTTCTTACATTTTAGGAGCAGGCAATACAGGATAAACTTCAAACTCTCTCACAGAGCTGTGAAAGGTATCGTTATAATCTCTTTGGTATAAGAAATGTTTTCTTCCTGGAGGCTCTTTTTCCCCCTTTCTTTACAAGGCTAGGCCAAGTGCTTGGCCTTGGCCTTTGGCTGAGAGAGAGGGAGGGTGTGTGTCTAGAGAGAGAGCTGTGAATGTTCTGTGGGTGGTGTGCGTATTTGGGCTCCTCCAGCTCTTTTACTTCTTTAGTTTGGGTGCTGCATCCTAGGCTTGATGTACAGCTTTCATTTCAGCACGTAACTTCTCTTTCTGTTAAGGTAACGGTAAATCCCTGGTTTTGACGCTGTTACATCTGTATTAAAACATGCTATGCTAGTAAAATGGGGCATGTAGTTTATTCTGGGAATTTATTTTGTGAATAAACTGGCTATATCTGTATCACTTTCTGTAATGAGCTGTCCCCAGGTATATTACGGGGAACAGTGTATAGGTGAGAGCTGTGTGTTGAGCCACTCAAAGGTATATTAATTACATCAAGTGTTAGAACACGGGCCAAAGCCCCTTCTGTCATTTGCAGTACCAGAGGTTACACCCAAACCTACTAGTGCTAACAACAGAAGCAATGATAAATAATCCCCAGATCCAGCTTGGCACTCCTTAGAAACAAAAGCAGATCCCAGTTTTTGCCAGCCCTCATCTGCCTGTTTCTGTACTCAAAAGCAGAAGGGGAAGCAGCAACGTTTGGAGGAAGCAGTGAGGAAAAGCCCTGGAGAGGAAGGCTTGCTGCTGGGCTAGAGAGGGGCTGAGGCAGGGGTGGTGGTTGATGCTTCGAGGGCAAGATTCCCCTCCCCAGGCATCTGCTGCTCCTGTGCCACAGCTCCTGCTTCGGCACTGGCAGTAAGCCAGATTTTTCAGTGTTTGTTTTTGGATACAGTTGATGGGAACAGTGTACGTTCCTAAGCAGCTGGATTGCAGGAGCCAGCACAAACTTCATCCTTATTGATTATAAAGCTTTGG
The DNA here is from genome assembly GCF_000691845.1 of Merops nubicus. Classification (NCBI taxonomy): domain Eukaryota; kingdom Metazoa; phylum Chordata; class Aves; order Coraciiformes; family Meropidae; genus Merops; species Merops nubicus. The sequence goes on along the minus strand of NW_008623284.1, from coordinate 5,184 downwards.
GGTTAGGATTTTGGTGATGCTTTTCTGTTCTCCTGAATTGATGAGTCAAGTTTATGAACTTTGAAGATACTGCTCTCTTTCTGTTTTCACTCTACCCCACCAAAAAAGTTAGCCTCGCACAAGTCAATGCAACCCTGCAACCTTAAAATGGAATCTTTTCTTCCCCAGGATTTTGCTACTTTTAAATACTACATGGAAAGTGAAATCTGATTTTTTTTGTAGACTATAGGTTAGTTCTGGCTATAAATAAGTTAGGCAAAATGAGTTCATTTTGTCTATCTAGTCTGTTGTAGAAAGGCACATCAAATTTTCTGTCATATTTTGAATTCTAATTTGCCTGTTCCAGAACTGTGTTTGAAAAGCTGACTGTCATGACTGCAGCAGCACGGAGAGTCTGTGTCAGCACATGTCTCGTGGTTGTAAAGGGAGGTCTCTCTTTTCCAGATGCATAGGTAACTCAGCGCTGGAGTTGGGTGGAGTGTAATGGCAGTGCTTCTGTCGGGTGGAGGGTAATGGCAAATCAGATGGCTGGCAATTGCAGCAAAGATGCGACCTAGAGTGTATCCTATGTGCAAAGTGTGTTTGCTTTCCTAAATTACGAGTTACACCGACAAGGTAGCTGCAAACAGAGGAGAAAGAAGCTCTTCTCTGCAGCCAGTGCAGAACAAGAAGTAAAAGCCTTAGATTTAAGAAGGGGATCCTTAAGTCTTCCTTCCTTAAGGTTAGACTTCAGTTATTTTATGCCTATATGGGTAAATGAGCACAGGGATAAATTGTCCAGGAAGGTTATAAAATCTCACAGGAGCTTTGTGAGATCAGTTTCCACAGGTCTCTGTGGGGACTGATTTAGACAGAGCTGCTCATACCTTGGGGTAATGAATAGGCCAGATGGCCTTACAAGGTTCTTTCCTGACATGATTTTTATGAACCTCTGCAAATTTCCTGCAGGCTGATGTTTTCTGTCCATGTCATATAACAATAAGGTTATTAGCAACTGGATTAGTTTTGGCTGCTAAAAATGATATACTGTTGCTAGCTGTTCATCTGGGATATTGTGGTATAAAGTCTTCTTTTTGATCCTTGACAACTGCCAAGAGAGGAGAGGCAATCTCATACAGGATGCTATATTGACGTCTAACTCTTTTCCTCCATCTCTGACAAACATAAACTGACCCTGGTTAGACCTTCTACTGTGAGTGTAGACAGACAGGAGCTGAGAAAACTAGCTCAGAAAAATAGGAACTTGTGAAGTTCAGAGAGGGACTATAAGAAAAAATACCTGAAGTGAAGGGATTGGGGGATGTACTGATAAGTCAAGAATGATGAGACTTTCCCTGAGGTATTGGCAGAAACATTAAGATCATTTCTTAGCAAGTGTCATAGCCTGACTTGGAGTAGTTCACTTACTGAGCATCCTTCAGTAGCTGGCTCAGCTTGGGCCAAAAGAGTGTAGATGTGCACTTTTTTTTGCAGTGTCACTTGTTGTATATCTTGCCTTACTCCACCATGTGTGACTGTGGTTTTATTTTGGGTCTTTCTTCCTTTCTCTTGCAAAGCTACATGAGTCCAGATGTTGCTTCAGGAAAAGAGATGAGTGACAGCTTTGAAGGAGCAATAGGAAGTGGAAAACAAGAAGGAAAGTCTTCAAAGAAACATAAGAAATCTACACGTGCTCGTTCACGCCAGGAGAAGTCCAGCAGAGCAAAACTGACCATATTAAATGCAAGTACAAGCTCTATGAGGGTAACTTTAGTATTCCTTTGACTTTGCCAGAAATAACTGTTGTTAATCCTTGCCTGCAGGTTTGTAACACAGGGGATAAGATGGTGGAGTGCCAGCTTGAGACACACAATCATAAAATGGTGACTTTTAAGTTTGATTTGGATGGTGATGCACCAGAGGAAATTGCTACGTACATGGTATGACTTGGTGATGCATTTAGCTGCAGTCTCTTAATGCACCAAGTTGCTTCAGCCAACTTATTCTCATGTGTGCTTGTTGACCAAGCTTTCTGGCAGCCGTGGAATGGGGCGCTAACTGAAACATTACTGTTTTCCTCTTTATTTTGATGTGTCCTTACAGGTAGAGAATGAATTCATACTGCAGAGTGAAAAAGAGACATTTATTGAACAAATGAAAGATATTATCGATAAAGCAGAAGATATGCTCAGTGAAGATACAGAAGGAGAAAGAAGTTCTGATCAGGGAACAAGTCCCCAGCAAGATACCGATAGACTGGAAATGAATGAGGTAAGAAATGTTAAATAAAGATTTCTAGATTGATTCCTTTTTCTTAACAGCCAGTTACTGTAAATTAGTTTTACATCCTGTGTTTAAAAAAAAAAAAAAATTGTTTCTTAGCTAGAAAAATAATGCTTTTACTCCATTAAGGCTTACAATATGAGTGCTCCTTGGAATGGTGTGCCTCTTGCATTGATATGAGTCTCATTCATCTATTGGTTTGGTTTTACTTTTGTTTTTATTAACAGGAGAAGCGGCAGTCACAGATGAAGACACCTTTGTATCAACAAAATGGTAAATGGGTCTTTGAATACAAATGTAATCTCAAGCTCCAAGGCAGTGATGAGTTTATGCAGAAGTTTGCTAGATTCAGGAAGAAATCTACCCATCACTCATGGCTGGAAATGTATCTAGAAATATGGGTATGACAGTGGTCCTGCTGTTGGCAGCCTGCAAGATCGCAGGGCTAACCTGGATGAATCTTAACATCTAGGGATGTTTAGGGAAGCCTTGAATTACACAAGCTGATAATCAGCTGTGGAAAACTCAAGAAGGTATGGAGGAGGATGCTTTTTTCACAACAATAACAATGTTTGCCAAGAGAAAGCTAAAAGGTTTGCATTGGTAATTTAATTGAAACGTCTAACCCCATAAGTTTTCAGCTACTTTGGTGTCACAAGGGGGATCTTGGTCTTCTGAACACAATTGTTATCTTACGGGTTATACAGACAAATGGAGTGGGAACAGGATTGGCCCTTGATTCTCTCCTTTAAGTGCGTGCTGGTGGGAAAAATTAATCATATCATCATTAAGGTTGGAAAAGACCTCTAAAATCGAGTCCAACCATCACCCAACACTACCTTGACCATTAAACCGTGTCCCCAAAGTGCTAGATCTATACATTTTTTCAATACCTCCAGGGATGGGGACTCCCATCAGCTCCCTGGGCCAAGGCCTCACCACCCTGTCAGTAAAGAAATTTTTCCTAATATCCAACTGAAACCTCCTCTAGCACAACTTCAGGCCATTTCCCCTCATCCTATCACTACTAACCTGGGAGAAGAGACCAACACGTACCTCACTACAACCTCCTTTCAGGGAGCTGTAGAGAGCAATACAGTCTCCCCTCAGCCTCCTCTCCTCCAGATTAAACAATCCCAGTTCCCTCAGTCGCTCCTCATAAGACTTCTGCTGAAGGAAGAATCATTTCCAAAATTCTTGTTACTGTATGTGGCCCTGTGTATTAGATCCATGCTGACAGGGGAACAAAGATCATTTAGAACTTATTTGACAAGTGCAGAAACCGGGAATCCTCCAAATTAGACTTTCTGCTCAAAAGACTTGGTTTATTTTTCCTCAAAACATCATATAATTTTCTCAGTGCACCTTTTATAACATAGGATTTGTATTTCTACTACTGAAAGTTACAAAGTATGCATCATTCTGGTTTGCCAGGCTTTGAGATAGGATGTGGAAAGAAATATTAACTAGAAGGGTTCCAACATGGAAAAGTTAAGCTGGATAAACTTTACAAAAGCGACATATTTTTCTTTGGGGGAAAATGGTTCACAATACCATTAATAACGTTTTAACACATGTAACTATTACCCTTCTAGAGGTGTGAACACTTGAAAACAGATTTTCAGATAACTTAAAATGTGTGACAGACTCAGAAGGCATCACTGTCTCCCCTCAGGAAGGGATGAGAGTCAAATTAGGAGCCATTTAATCTGGTCTAATACTGTAGAGGTTCTGGTTTTTTTTCTAAACATGGAAATTAAGGCCAGATTTTGTCAGATGATCTGGAATGAATGGAAACTATTGTGTTTGCTTTTCCTTTTCATCTCTAGTTTTGCATACTGGAAAAAGGTGGTTTATTATATGTCCTGTTGTGGAAAACCCTACTACTGATGCACCAGAATTTTCTCCACCGGTACCTCAGAGTACACAGCAGTCTGAAGGGCCAGGTATTTACAAACTATAGAAAATGTTTTCTTCTCTGAAGCTGCTGTGTCATCTCTCTTCTATTCTCACCTAACTTGTCTGTGATTGTTTCACTTGATTTAGTCAGAGGAAGAAAACTGTTATTTTGGTAAGTCAAGCATTTTAAGTGTGATCCTGGTATTGAACCAAGTTAGGAGTATTTATGAGTTTCAAGAAAGTCTCATTATTTTGCCTCTGCCTTGCGCTATAAGATAGCTGAAGTCCTAGTCACTGCTGATTTAACGACCAGAGTATTTTCAGTGAAATATTTCTCCATTATCTGCAATTTTATCTTCTAATTTGACTTGTATAAAAGTTATTTTCTGACTGGAAGCAGTAAGCAGGGCTTCTCAACCTCTCCTTCATCATGGACCCCCTTTAAATACCTTTTGCTGCGACAGACCACCAAAAATTAATTCAAGATTTAAAGCACTAGACCAATTTATTTACATTTTCTCATGAAGGGTCTTCAAATCTGGGGAGAAGGGGAACTGCAGTTTCAGAGCACCACCTGTGGGTATCTGTATGAGCCTGTCTTCCTCTGTGGGCCACAGGAAATGTTTCTGAGCTGGATGTTCCTCACCCCTGCTTTAAGCCTGCATGGACCCCCTGCGATGAGATTGCAGCATCTCATGGGTCCATGGACCACAGACTGAGAACCACTACAGTAGTGGGCTACTGCTGGGCGTGGTTATCACTGCAGCTAGCCAGGAGGCTTTGCAGCGACCTTCTTTCATTCTAGGCAGCTCATTAAAAAGTTAACCTGATGTTTGTGTTCTTTCTAGATGTGGAGCAGTCGGATGATCAGCAGGCGAGCTCTGCGGTGACAGATCCGACCAGTGTCGCAGCCGATCAGCAGCTTCCCCTACAAGCAGGTGTATGTGACAGCCCCGTTGGAGCCTCTCCACCTTTGGCCCAAGCTCCTGCTGCAGCACCTTCCGCCGGCTTACCAAGCCAGGT
>NW_008623283.1:1121-6291 GCF_000691845.1 Merops nubicus | reverse complement strand
TTTTCATCCCTTGGTTCATGACATCATGTTTTAGGAGTATTTTTCCCTAAATTCTTTTACAACTTCAACAAGTCCAAAAATATTTTCAGAAAAGAAGTCGCTAATCTCAATAGCATTTTCCTTACCGGTCTCCCCACTTGTTCAACTGACGTAAGTATTAGCCTTCACTCTCCTGACAGCCCCAAGGAGAATTTGAATTTCACCACATCCAATTTCATTCTCATCCTTTTTACCCTCTCCTCATATAGAGGATGAAGAACCTTCCTCTGGCTTGCTCAAGGGAACACTTTATCAGAAACAAGGTGCATCATTGAAAGAAAAAAAGCACCCACAAAGCACACGTGAGATGGCGGAGCACAAAGAGAAGTTTTGTTCCTTTTCTCCAGTGGCTCCAAAAGAAGCAGAAAAGGACAAAAAGGAATATTCTTTTCTAATTTTCAAAGTGGCACAGACAAGAACCAGGTGATGTTCTCCCACCACCAGGATTTCATATAGGGTCTGCACTACACTGTTCCATGTATATTTAGTCGTCACTCCAGATTTTAACAGTTTCAGATAATGCACATTCAGATTTTGTGGGTAGCTGGTTAATGAAGAAAGATCTATTTATAATGAAGATATTTACATGCTTTTCCTTAAGAGAGGTGTTAAAAATGGCCACAGAGGTGTACCCTGAATGGCAGAATAAGAAACTAGTTATGGGTTATAACTGTTTAGTTGATCCATTTAGCTAAAATTACAATAGCTATGATGCCTCTTTTGTGTTCAACCCCTGTGATCTCTGTGCAACGTTATGAAATTGCTTTCTCAGTAGCACCAAGCTATGAAAATCACTTGGGGGAAAAGGTTTTATGACACCTGTGTTCTACTTCACTCAAACTCTGTTTCTTCCATGTCTGAGATGTGTTAATTAATAAGTCCTAGCATACAAAGCTTTGCACTGGGATTCAGGGAACCCGTACTCTGGTAGCAGGGATCTGCTGGACCATTTTTCACAAGCCACTGTTCCCTTTTCTATTTCTTTTACCTTAACAGTGGTAGATGTTTGGGACTAGGATAGTATATTAGCCTGTATTTCTACCTCCCAAATGCTTCCAAGCCTGACTTCACTTGAAGCCTTTAAGTGCTAATGAAATATAAATGCTAATGCAGAAACTGAGCTTTCAGTGTTCCCTAAAAATGAAGCTAAAGAGTACATTTGAAATTATACAGGAGCCCTTTGTCCTACAAGATTTTTAATGACTTTCACAGTCCTCACATTTTAAGATGGGAATGCTTTGAGGCCAGGGCAAGAATTCTCCTCCCATAAGCAACTTGGCTGAAAGTAATTCACCTGAGAGGCTCAATCAATTCTCTTTTTTAAGAACTTTCTACAAGTTCTTTAATGCACTAGTTGAGCAACCTCTGGTTGTCCTGTACTATGTAAAATAACTTTTCCCGGACAAAGATTAGAATCTGAACTGGATCTTCATCCTGTTACCATCTTTTTCCACATTCCACTAAAACTGGTAATAATTTGGACTCAATGGAGAAGGCAGAATTTGGTATGCCATATGTGCAAGATCCACTGAAAGTTCATGCTTTGGAATTAAATGCATATTATTGCAGAAGCCAGGAGTTGCCATATGTTCACAGTAGTCAATGTTTTTTTATCTGTTAATGGCTAGGCTATATCCAAAGCTTTTATGTATGTAGATGCTATTTGCATATGGCTTTAGGCATGTATATATGAATGTATGCCTAGATTTATAGATATATCCATAGATAGCTTGATGGCTTTGGCACAGCATAAAAATTAACAGTGAATGCTCCAGAATTTTTATGCAAACCAAAACTTCAGAGAACACAAAACCAAAGACATATGCATTATAACAGTATAAATAGACAATTTTACATACAGCATTTATTTGCAACCCTGTATCAGACTAAAAAACAGAGATTAAGACTACATAATACAGTATAGTAAAAGCCAAATAGAGATAAGTGAAGTATATAGAACTGCTGAAAAAGAAAACAGTTGTCAGAGGCTGGCAGAAAGTGGGAGAGAGCTACAAACAAAACAAATATTTAATTAATAAAAATAAGGAAGCTCTGACTTCAGGAGGAGAATATTAAAAATTACAAAGTCAAAAAATACTAGAAACAAATTAAGAGATGCTGTAGGTAAGTGGCTGATTGTATAGACTTCCTCAGTTCAAAACAATAGTCATGGATAAAAGCAAACATCAGAAGATATGTACAGGACCACAAAGGCAAATTAGGAAAAATACCTTAAAACCTGCATTCCTAGAGAATGAAAGTTAACCAGGAAGGAAATGGGAGAATACTGTAGTGAAACTCAGCAGAGGTATCTGGAGATTAAAGCAAATTTTATAACAGAAAGGAAGTAGAGAAGACCATTACATGGCTGAACAGCGGACATTAAACAGCCTGAAGGTTCCAATAGTAACCACTTAGTCACCTCCGAAGGATATAGTGGATATGTTTATAAAATCTTCCTAAGGGCACACAGAGAGGAAAAATATCATATGAGAAGGAAAATTCTCAGATAATAAAGTTGTCAGAGGTAAGAGATTTTAACAAATGCAATATCTAGACAGAAATTCTATCGATCACAAGTCAGCTATAATGTTTAATTATACTATTTTAGAATGCATCTGTTAAAGTTAAAAAAGTACCAGATACAAATTTATAATAACAGGCAAGATTAAGACAGACAATACAAGATCAAATACCCACATCCCTGACACAACAAAATTGAATTAATGGCATTTATTTCTGTATAAAATTCATAGACTTTCACAAAGGCTTTCATAGAATTTATGGAACAAATTTAGAGAAACTCCTGGGCTATTAGGGAATTTGACAAAAAAAAAAAGTTAACCTAACTATTATTTGAAAGGTTAGGAAATAATTAAGATTTTTATATATTTAAGGCAACTGCAAGTTCCAGTGGAGATGGATTATACCAGGTACACTGGACTGGAAAAAAACCCAAACAAAACAAAAACCTCACAATCAACCCTCCCTGTCATCATCCAAAACCTATCCCTTAAAACACTGAACACTGATGCAGAACACAAATGTCAGCAATGAGGAAAGAAAAAAAGAAATTCAATACTTCAGGTGTCCTGGCAACAAAAAGAATAAAATGGGTGGAATAGGCCACGAAATTAAGGTCAGAATAGCAAGGAACAAATAAAGCTTTGTAATGATAAATCCAACTATACAAAAAGAAAACCTCTAGATACTGAAGTCTGCATATTCAGTAAAATATAAAGACAAATTCACTATGCAGAGCTGCAGACTGGGGAGTTAATGAGATCATCCAACCAGGTCTCTGTAAACTGCTGTTTTAAAGAAATTTTCTGTATCTGATTGCCAGGACAAATGCTATGAGAAAAGGCAAAACTAAAGCCATTTGGGATCAAAAATTGTGATATTTGGGATGCCTCTAAGCAATAACCGACTCACCTATGACAAGAATATTCAATGAAAAAAGCTGAAGTAGAAATAATACATTCTGAAGATTTAGAAGTGAAGCTTCTTAACAATTAAGATGACAGAGACAATTGCAAAAAAACAAACAAAACAGCACAACAGTAGCAACTACGCTCCAAATTAAATATAGAAACCAAAATGGACAAAGGAGCATATTCTTCTGCTGCATTTTAAGGCACACCTTGTGGTCAGTGTTTTAAGCACATTTACAATTCCTTTCTGATCCCATAGTGGGACGTGAGGAATGCACAGGTCACCTCAAAAACATTGTATCTGCTGTCTGGTTAACAACATAAAAAGAACTATTATATAACAATGATGGTGCCTCCCTGGACATGAGAAACAAACAACTTTAAAATATAAGAAATAAAGAGAGAAAGGACAAGTTATCTTGAAAGCTGCATAAGGTAAGATAGAATAAGAAGTTTAAACATGCTGCACTCCAAGGGCCATAGTATGAAAAATGAACATGCTTTGCCCTAACTGTACACCAGCTTTCCAACAGTTTTCCTCCTGAGATAACACAAGGAATTCAGAATTAATCTCAATTATCAATGATTCTGTGGACTGGGATAAATCACATTATATTATGCTACGTTATGTGCATTTGAGACAAGAGGCATGTCTTAAAGTGAAAACATTTCTCTCTCCTGCAGCAGGCAACATTCATCAGTGCTTCTATGTACTTCGAGAGCCTTGATATTCTTACACTGGCAAATTTGACATGTTTCTCACATTATTGGGATATACAGCATATTCCAGAGAGTCCTCCATACAGACCTCCTATTCATATCCATTACAAAATCTGGAACTTAAATAAACATTTATGTTCCAGTTTTTTTGCCTTTTTTTTTTTTTCATTAAAAGTACTCAAAAAGAACAAAACTGTATAGATCACCAACTGAAGGAAAAAAAATTCACCTTCATTCAAATCTGGATTCAATTTTACAGCAAAATATCAGCATGAAAAATCAGGGTAGATGAATTTTCACAACAAAAGTTACAAAATCAGACATATAAGTGTTACAATGCAAAACTTTGCATTCATCTTAAAGCCTATGGATTATTTTTGGTTTGCTTTCATTCTTATTAAAATGATAAACAGTACCCACTGAGAGCAACACAGCAGGGTAAGTCCATGATATCTTAACTCTACTGGATAGGCACCATCATGCTGCAGTTTGGTTTATTGGGGGGTGGGGGGGTACAGTAGGGGAGCTGTTTGTTGCAAAACCCAAAAACTAACAACAAACAAACAAAAATGCCCACCACTCCAAAACATCCAACTACACATACCCTCCCAAACTCAAAGTCTTAGCCAGTTTTAGAATATCTAGCAATTAACAACTGGTATGTTCCTGTCAGGTGATATTAAAGCAAATTATTCCTTCTGTTGTCAGCATGCTGATTCATAAAGCAGTTTCATAATTTTCAAACAGCAACAAATTCCCTTTTTGAGGCTCTATCCATTTAACAGGCTGCAGAATTGAACCCAAAATTTCTACAACAGAAGCAGAAGCAGTAACTAGTAAAGCCCAAAATAGTAACTTTCTGTGTTCCACCATTTTTATCCCCTAGCTACTGCAGGGCAGTATTTGTGATCCCACATCCCATTTGTCAGCAGCAAGCCATTGATTGTGCCTGGCCCACAGAACAGCTGCCTTAGTAC
>NW_008623283.1:0-1090 GCF_000691845.1 Merops nubicus | reverse complement strand
AGGAATGCCTGTATAAAGCCTCATTTTAATAACTCAAGTAACATACATTTCAGTATCAAAAAGGGTGGTAAATAGTAACTTGATTGGCATTCCACCCACCAGGTCCGTGTGCCCTGGAAGCATCAATCTATGAATTCAATCTGATGCTTTGTTTTCAAGGTGTTCCTTTGAGTAATCAGTGTCTGCACCGAGTGTATTTATGATTTCAATTTTTTCCTCTATTCCACTTCCCTAGACTTGCGGACACATTTCAGTTATTCTGTCATCTTTTAACAGCAACGCTATTTCCCCTGTTCCATTTGTTTTCAAATTAAGTTCCTGCTCATTCTAGCAAAGGGTGAGCTCCTGATATATGACAATGCTTAACCTGAACACGTCATCAGCATCTTCTTGAACAGCTATTTCAGAGAAGGGAGACCAACATGACACTGGGATTCTGGTTCACTGGAGATCAGGATGATAACAGCATTACCAACATTATGCTTTTCTGTAATAATTTCTTACTACTGCCAGAGTTATTGATGCATGCAAAACAAAAAAATGATGAATTAATATTACTGATGGGACTCATAACAGCAATCAGATTCCACCTGCTAGTTTTAAACAGATATTTTTCAGACATCACATAATAGAAAAGCACTCATGAAGTGAGTTTGCTGCCACCAATAGCACTGCCTGAATTCTTAAAAAAAAAGGGAGAGAGAGTTTTTAGCCCTGCTCAAAGCAATACTATTTCTTCCTTCCCTCCATCATTTTCCAGCAGGGGGTTGATTTGGTCCGTACAGTGCTGTCTGTTTTGCATGCATTGCTCTGGAGTAATTCCCACACTGCCCAAAGCACATTTGGGAAGAAGCAGAAGTCTCCCCACCTCCTGCAGTAGGGCTGCACCACGGCTGTGCTCAGGAGCAGCTGCAGATGTTCAGTATGCAGGAACCACTTGCTCCTTTTTCTCACCAGTTCCTGCTGCTTGGCCACACCAGGCAACACCAGCACGCACCCTGAATTTTCATCTCTTTCCTAATGAGTCTTTCTCATGGGAAAAAACAAAGGAGATTTGTGCTTGAGCACAGTCTCTCCTGACGGACGAGAA
>NW_008623282.1:0-20611 GCF_000691845.1 Merops nubicus | reverse complement strand
TCGAGGAATTCTGAAACGCCCGGGTGTTTATAAATACATAATATTTTAAAAAATATTTTCACTTTTATAACACGCCATTACTTTGTAGACTGTTATCGCTTACTTCTTGCCATACTGAAGTTTTTCCGTTGCTGTAAAACAATTCCTGTTGTGTTTTTGGAAGTCTTGATTCTGACACAATGCCAGGCTGTTCCCGGGCTTCACCTTGAAGGACATCGTGTCCAGAGACACTGTACACAAGTAGAAACACAGCAGAAGGTTCTGGTAGGCTCCCACAGCTGCACGGCAGTTACATGCATTTCTGTAAACGTGGTGTTGGGGTATAATGATTATTTTTTATATGTTTATTTATGACTTTAATTTCTTCAAGAGTAGGATTTAGGAAGTATCATTGAATCCATATTTTTCAGAATGTGGAAAGTATCCAAAGCATTGATACAAATAGCATGATATCCTGCAGTTTCACCACACTAGAGTGATGTAGCTGTCTTTTCTTGTACAGGGAGGACAGGAATGCTGTATCAGGCAGCTGACTGGTGCTACGTCACAACATAAAGAGGATTACATGTGCACGTTACAGCTCTTAGCGTAACACGGAACCATTGATAATGCAACCAGTTTATATCAGAATTTGAGCGGCTGTTGAAGAACTAAGCAGTTGCATAATTCTGTGACTGTCGTATGGGTCATTTCTGCAACAGCTGAAATGCAATGTGGAGAAGGAAGTCCATGAAGTGTCTGGCTGTATGGATGTGTGTATTGCTGAGCTAGCAAAAGCAGTGACAATAGTGCATGATGTCACTCCTCATCTCTAAGGCCTTAGCGATCATCCACTGCTGCAGTTGCTGTGAGAGCCAGACATAAGGTTAAAACTCATAAAGGCAACAGTCTATAAGGTCACCAGACATATGGCTGACAGGCCAGAAAGTTAATATGCTGAGAGGTCTGTAAACTAGGAAGCTGTTATATCTAAGGGAGAAAGGTGCTTCTGGGAAGATTTGTGAGGAGGTGATTTCAAAAATATTTTTGTCTGTTGTTTTTTTTAATACAGAGCAAAGTTTGTGTGTAATTGTTCAGTAAATGTCATTAAAGCAACAACACAACTTGAATCTTCTAAAAAGAGAAAAGGCTAGAAATCATTTGCGTGCCAGCAGGATTTTGACTCTTACTTACACCAATGAATACTTACACTGTTTCCAGCTTTCTGACTGACTTCTGGATACCGCAAAGCATTTGACTCAGCAAGATGCAAGCACTTGGTGAAAAGATCTGTTCGGAAGTGTGGAGGCTACTGTGTAAACTAAGAATGCACACACTAGCATCAGGTATTACTGCGGAAAAATTTTAACTCCACCCCTCTCTTTCAACGTTCAAAATACATTTTTAAACTAGAGAGAGATTGCTAAACTCTGAGGTTTTTAAATAATACTGGAATCTGATTCATAGTCATTCTCACAGTAACAGGCCTCATTTACTAATTGGCAAAGTATATTTGGTTTCTGCTGCTGGCTAGTGCACTGGCTTCATTTGGAAATAACACCAGAAAACATTAAAGATACTGCATTACAACAGTAAGGAAGATTTTGAGGATGCTGCTCCCTGCTTGTTTGTCTTTGACTTCTCTCAGAGTAATGGAGTCCTAAATCTCAAACTATGCTTCTTTTCGCACTGTCAGCACAGATTTCTGTTTGAGTGCACTGTCCATCAGTGTTGAAATCTGGTTTGTTTGTCTTTATTTTCCCTTTAATTCCGTTTTTTCCTCCATGTAGCTCCTCTGTCATCTTCTTACCTTCAGAACTCTGCAACTATTTTTCCACCTGGACTAAGAATAGAAGCACATCACCTTGCAATGACTCAGCCCTTTAAGAATCCAGTTCAAAACCACATCTTTCTTTTAAAAATATAGACAGATTTCCTGCAGTTTACTTCTCAGGTATAGCCCTTAATTTGTCTCTCTGCCATCCATCACTTCTGGGTTTTGTTTTGTGTTGTGTTGTTTTTTTTTTTTTTTTTTTATTTTGTTTTTTTTTTTTTTTTTTTTTTATTATTATTTTTTTTACATTTTTCCCCCCCCCCACATCTTTTTTAACCTCCTTCCTTTCTTTTTTCCTCTTCAGACTGCAAGCCTTTAATGTCAATGCTTTCTTTCCTGTTTCCTGCCATCTGTATCTTGCTAACTTCCCCCCTTCTTTCAGACTGCGTTGTATGCCGTATTTCCTTTTCTGATACCACTGCCACTAATTGCTTTTTCCCTCAGTTCTATCCGATAGAATAATTTGCTCACTAAATTATATTTTCATGTAATTTCTGCAATACTTTCATTATTGTATTCAGAGTGAGTTGTTTTCTCCGTACAGATGATAAACAGAGGGAGAGGCAAAGCATGTTAATCACAAGCAGCCAGGACGTTGTGGCTGAGGAACGGTTTGCCAAAGTGGCTGACAGATGGCTCTGTCCTGTGCTCTCTTTATTTCATAGTTACCAAAGCTGTTCCCTGCCATACGCAGCTTTCAAAAGAGTTGACTGGACTTGTTACAGTAACAGGTCAGGTAACAGCCATGGTTCCCAGCACTGACAGGATTCCAAAGGTCATGCTTTAGAGTCTGCAAATTACTGCTATCAGTATGGGATAAAGGGGTAGGAACTGCAAAGAGTCCATGAGGCCAGTGCGCTGTCCTAGGAGCTCAACTATGAGTTCCTAATTTCCCTGTGGGTGTTTAATCTCCAGTTGTTCTCTTGACCAAATATCCCAACTAGGACTGTGTCCACTCAGGCTAACGTAGCAAGTTTTTCCACAAAGATCCTCCAAGGGTAAGTTATTTTCTGAGCGTTTTAGTGAGGAAGAAAATGAACCAGAATGACCTTCTTGGAAAATGGAAAACCACTTTACAAGAATACTGTTTGAAATAAAGTAGCACCATAAGTTTTGCTTTTTCCTACAGTTTGGTGATATCTTGTGCTACATGGTACGCTAATCTTGGATGCAGTTCTACCTTAGAAAGAAAGCTCATAAGCAGCACTTCTTGCAGGTGTTTTTCTACAGATTTGATCTAACAAATTCTTAGTAACCAACACATTAAAAAGACTTTTCTTACGTCTCTACTTGTTTCATCATGGAAATAGCTTCCTACTAGTGTAGTTCCAGCTAATTCCCTCTGAACTCCTACTGCTGTACTTGGGAATAGTGGCACAGCACTGAAGCTAATAGGCTATCCATATTTTTAGCTTCGCAAAAACATGAGGAATGATAGATTTTTACAGCTATTGCTGTTGGTGTAATTTCTGCAAAGTGAACATTGTATCTATTGAGGGTTTTTAATGGGACTTGTTTCAGGATTTCATTTTGGTTTTCTTAAATAAGCTAGACACTATAGCTTAGAGACACTAAGCTAGACAGTACAGCTAGACACTGTGGAGAAAGAAGTGGTGGAAAAAAGCATTATCTACCATTTGCTACTGGAAAAAAGTATCCTGGTTTTGGTGTTTGTATCCACGAATGGTGATACCATTGTGACTCAACACTATTTTCACTGATTTCATTGCAAATAACTAGTAGAAAATTTTAAGAAGCAGGTGCAAAGCCAGTATGTTTTACCAGAAATAGGTAGGTAATATTTTTAAACCTACAAAAAATGTAAACTATACCTTGTCCCTAATCTAGAGTAAATCTTAATTATATGAAGATTCATAGGTCAGATTCCTAATAAAAGGAAAATTACTTGGGAAAGATTGAGTTTTATCAAGCAAAGGAGCTTTACTTTACAAGGTTTTTACCTTTCCAAAACGTTTTTATAGCAGTTATGAGTAATTAGATTTGTTTTCTCAGGATGGCTTTGCAAAATATTTCCAAAAGGATTATTTTCCTTTGGTTTTTGTGAAGCAAATCTCAAGATATGTAGAACCTAGCAAAATGAATGTATAAAACCTATGGAGCATTGTTATAATTTTAGCGATATGACAGAGATATGCATAGGTGTGCATACACTCTTTAGGCCTTCAGAAGGGTGAACATGCAATAATAACACTTGAGATCTAGACTTTTGACTACTTTCACACAGAATTGCGGGAAAAGCAGATGGTGATCTAAGGTGGAAGAATTCTTTATTAATTTTGTTTACATGTGTCTATCATATGAGTCTCTCATCTGATCAGCATACTCCAAAAATCTATAGAAATTAAACTTAGAGAGAAAATTACTTGTCTTTCAAATGATATTTCTTTTGTTATGCCAGCTAGTCAGACCCATCAGCTTGTAGACAGGTTGTGAAGTAAGTTTTTCAAAAGCTTATGATATATAAACAAAGTGTTTAATGACATTAATTTTTTTTCTCTTCTTCAACATGTTCAAAATGGCTTTGTCACCTTGCTATATTCAAAAGCTTATATGAACTTTGAAAAAAGCTGAGATATGCTTCTGTTGTAATGTATTACAGAGGTGCTTTGACTATCTTTATATGAGCCAGCTGGTTATCTGAAACAAAATGGCTAAAGCCAAGCTTCGTATGGTTGACTGTCCCTTCAAGAAGACTGTTTAAAGTGGGCTATGATACACTAAACCTTTCTCTTAGAGGAGTTTTTTCTTGAGCTGTATTTTTTCTCCTTAAGCCTTTTGCTGCAAGAGTGCTTGTGTTTTCTTTTGAAACAACTGGTACTACTGTCAGAGCATTGCAGTTCCAGTGTAAGAGGACCATCGCAAGTTTTAATGCTTATAAAGGAAGTTTGACTTTGTTATGGTGCAGCTGGGGACAGGGAAAAAAGAGGGTTTTCACCCACAGAGAGGATAAGCAGGAACTGGTCACAGAAGTCAAATATCACCTAAGAACTCTGACAAAATAATATTTCATGTAATTCCTCCATGTCTTGCTTCTTACTTCTCTCTGTAATTATAAATAAAGTACTGCACTGGATCTTGTTTTAAAATAATCCTTTGGAAAAGAAACACAATTGTTCCATCTGGTATGTTGCAAGCACTTTAGAAAAAGTGATGCAAATTGTGATCTATCTCAAAAAAAGATGTAAATTACACATGAGCACATACACATGCAAATGCTAGCCCATATCCCAAATAAGCTTGTTCAGCACTCCAGCTGTCAGTCTGACAATGTTTAAAACTCATATGAAAATAGGAACTTCATTTTAAAAAAATTACACTTTCTAGCTGAAGTGCTCTCTCCTACCCCTATGCTTCATAGCAGGATTTCTTTCAAATTTTCCTCTGCTTTCTTGTCTGGCTTCTTCTACATAAAAAAGAAAAACAAGTCTTCACTTGCTCCCTCAAAGGTGAGTTGTAGAAATAGGAAAGATCTTACAAAATGGGAGGGGGAAATCTCTCCCTTAGTATTACCCCATCCAAAAGCAGTCTAAAACAGAGCAAAAGTTAAACCTATTTAAAATTACATGTTATGCCACCTGGCCCAGTAAGCTTGCTGGGCACTGATGCTGACTGGTGAAGGATTGTGCTCGTGTAGGATCACTGTAAGTAAAGGAGCCTTACAGCTTGCTGCTCTGCCTGAGTGGATAGTAGAATTTCTGTGCGTTCAGACATGAGGCAGGAACTCAGACTCCCTGGCTACATTTCCGATTTTTTGGCTGAGTGGGTCAGATTTTCACTTGATTTTGCTGTAGTCTGCATTTACAGTAATAAAGGGAAAAAAAAGAAAATGAATTGTGTATTCTGGCAGGGGAACAGGATAACAACAGAAATAGTACTGAATTTGCACTGCTCACAGCGGAATTTAACAGCAATATTCAGAAACATTCACACTCAAGTAACTGTTACATTTCTTTTCACCTTTGGCTTTCCTCAACTGTGGCAAGGGATCTCTCCTGGAATTTCCATTATCCACTTATCCTCTACACTTGGATTGCCTGTCAGCTGCTGCCACCTCCATAGTACATTTAAGAGAGAAATTTGACGTGAGGACTAGTAGCTATAGTTGCAGGCAATCCGCTTTGTTCTTGGTCTAAGGGAGCCACAATTTAAGATAGCTGTGCAGCGTCTGGGTAAGCATTGCCTTTCCCGTACACGGGACATCCATCTTTACCCTTACCACCTTTACTGGCTGCTGAACGCGCAGCAAATTTGCGTAGATTAGGTGAGTGGATAGAAGACATTATACTTTCTGGTTTAGGAAAATCATACATTAACAAATTAAACTATAGCAGTTGAACCTGACAAGACTAATTCTGTGTTTGGCCTTTTGTGTTGGTCTGTGTTGTCCTGGTCGTTCCTGTCTTGAATACCAAGCCTATAACCTGGTTTTCTGAAGGTCCTCTCTCTGTGAGCAGTGCATATGGCATACCCTTTGGGGCATTATGACAAAGAATGTAAGGTACATCGAGCAGTTTTGGATAAAATAGCATACTGTTTGATATTAATGTGTTTACACTGTACCAGATTTACAGAACTAAGTCTACTCTGAATTTTACTTGAATGAATAGTTGATAAAAGGAGTAATCTCCTACATGAAGAAACTCCAGAATACCAAGGAAGGGGGGAAAAAGCTTTATTTCACTCGAGTTTATCCAGATTGGTCTACATTTTGTACTCAAAATTATTAAGAATTACTCATAGAGTCATCATTGTATTTCATGTTGGCTACAGGCTTAATCTGGAAGGATGTGGGAGAATGCACTCATGATTTCCGTACCTTCATTGTTATCCATAATTTGGTTTTCAGCCATTAGTTAAGTCTTAGACAATATAAAAACCAAAAAGACATGAACTGATCATATGGAACAATATGCATCAAAAAGTGCCATGAAGATAATTCATTAGATTTTACAGGGTAGCAAAACTCACCAAGGGATGTGTGTGTGTGTTTATGTGCATAATCTGCTGAAGCTGAAAAAACAACTGCTTGATGAGTGTTTCTTCCTTTGTACAAGCTTACCCACTGAGCTGGTAATTATTCTTGCTTTTTATCTAATCATTATAAGTCAGAAGTATTTTTTTTTCCCCCTGCATTCCTCCTTCACAAATCACACATAAGAAAGTCTCTGTATTCTGAATCCATTTTTATTTTCCCCCTGTCATTCACAATTAATTTTAACTGTTTTAAGTTATATATACAGTAGTCAATGTTCATCAAAAAATAATAGTGCTTTTGTAAGGCATTTGTACTGATCTTCTGTTCCCATTCTTACAGACACAGGTCTGAGCAAAAATCTCTGGAAGACAAAGAAAAAGTCGTGCTTGTTCAATCAAAGTATGTCAGAATATTCAGGAGGGTGTTAAAGAAGAAATTGCTAATCCCTGACTTCCCTCAAATGAAGCAAGCTGATTATACAAATAACTTTGAAAAGCAATAATAACAACTCATTTTAGATTCATAACTATGAGACATTTAATAAAATATGATTTTATAATCACAAAGCTTCAATTTCAAGAGGGCTAAACCCCACTGAGAGATGAAATTTCCATTTGCAGAGACTAAATCTCATTGAATTTCCCTTTTAAAATTATATTTCTGGTGTCATTTAATATGGACATGATTTATTTATAAATCACCTTGAGGATATAAAAGTCATGTAACTTTGGAATATATATACCTGAATAAAATGAACGTATTACAAATTCTTCAAAACAAAGGCAGTTTCTTCACTCTGTATCTATAGAGATCTCAGTATTACCAGGACTACTGAGCTCATTACACAAGCCTACTAACAACAGTAGCAGCAGCATTAATATTATATTCCTTGAAGTAAATTGCATTTCTTTAAAATTTTCTATCTTACATTTTATAAAGTGTCATATGCTTCATATATCGAATGTATTAGACAAAGGCTTTAGGTAGTAGTGGTTGTAGTTTACTTGTATATATTACTATATTAGAATTAGAATGCAATAGATTATCATTCCACTTAAATGGAAAAAATGCATGTATACCAGAAAACAACACAGGTATATTCTGGAAATGTAAAAAACAACTCAGAATAAAAATGATGCTGAACATAGTTCATAATATTACAAGTCTGACTGGTCTTGATTGAAAACATTGATTCAAGATATTATCTTAGATATCCAAGCTAGTAGAATATGCTCGGTTTAGTTTTCTGCTTGCAGTAAAACAAGCATGGGATAAAAGACATGTACAGTATTAAAAGTCTGATAATAATCAATACAGAGATGTGAAATAAGAGAAAAAGCAACATTCAGGAGAAAAGGGAGAGGGGAGGAGACGAAAAGGAGAGGTGAGAAAAAGCAAAAGAGAAAGAAGGTTAGAATGACAGGTGTACAATAAAGGAAGAAAGCAAAGCCAACCCAGCAGTATTTATGGTAAAGATTTCTGTCTTTACTTTCAGCAGAGAAAGTTACTTTCAGGCTATTTTGGCTAGAAATGTGTTCTTATTTGACCCTTTTCTTAGGCAGCTCTTGAAATCTTGTAGATTATTACTACAAGGATTTTAAAACATCTCTTGGGTCTGTCCCAGAGGTTTGTGTCTAACTGGTAACCAGTCATTATTCCTCCCACAGAAGATTAGTAGTTTTCTTTAGCTTACAGAGATCTTACAGTCATCAAATTTGATTTATCATATTTAAATTGTTTGTTGGAAGGTATTAAAAAAGCATTTTCAAAGTTTGTTCATAACTCTGGCACAATAATATCCTCTCCCCACCAAATCATGCTGGAATTCATATTACTAATCTTCAAAATTTCCTTGGTACATCTAGATTAAATGTTAATAAATTAATATAATTATGACAGTTTTAAAGTAGAATTATGAACATTTTGGTGATATTATATATATAAAAAACATATATACCAACCCTGAACAACAAGAATCAATCAAAAGGCAGAATGAAAAGACTCATGTGGAAATGCTGAGAAACAACAAAGCAACCAACATCCAGAAGGGGATCTAGGGGAACCACATGGCTTAAAACAAAAGGAAAATAAACTGGGTAATGGAAGACATGCTGTGCAGAACAAGACAATACAAACAGCATACAATAATGTACAGAAATCACTGAAATAGGATATGAAACATAAGAAAAGGATTAATGAGGCAAACAGAAAAATGGGCTCCTGAAGTGCCTAATAATAATTATAATTATGAAAGGGAAGAAGGAAATGGAAGCACAGTATAGCTAAAGCAAATGTGTTGCACAAAGCATGTCGTTCCACTGTTTGACACTTCCTTAAATGAAGTAGTGTTTTGTCTAGGGGTCTAATGTGAGGCATATGGCTAAGCAAGCCAAATCTTTGTGCCCTGATATCTTTCTGTGAAAGGAATCCAAAGGGAATATTGAACTCTTACTCTGAGAGCACTCACTTTGCAGAACTGTAGTAATTGAATATAGACATCTTTTAAACTGCTCTCTATTGACAATGCAGTGTCATGGCATCTGTTTGACAAGACAGAAGGGTAAGAAAGAGGGTGTAGAATAGTAAAAGGAGGCAGATTACAGAACTGCTGGAGGAAGCAAAGTGCTAGTCTGTTTTCAACATCAGTTTCATTGCCAAAGTGCCTCCGAGTAAAATGGTGTCAACTGTATTTCTCACCAGCCCAGACTGCAAAAAAATCTGCAGACTCCAGAAAAATCAGCACACTTCAGATGAATGATTGCTCTACAAAATATAAGAAAGTAACTGAATAGACCCTGAAAGTTTACATGTTGTTGGTATGAAAATTATGAACTGATTTATTACAGAAACTTTAATGGCTTTAAGAGATAAAGAAGATAGAGGGCAAGAATTCTGTTGAAAGAGTAAGAATTTCAATGATAAAGGCTTACAAGATTCAGCAAAAATTTTA
The DNA here is from genome assembly GCF_000691845.1 of Merops nubicus. Classification (NCBI taxonomy): domain Eukaryota; kingdom Metazoa; phylum Chordata; class Aves; order Coraciiformes; family Meropidae; genus Merops; species Merops nubicus. Next base: position 10,852 of record NW_008623282.1, on the reverse strand, counting down.
CACTTAAGTCCCCATTTCTATATGTCAAATAGAAGACTTCGTCCAGATTTCTTAAAATCAAATTATAACTTTTTCTTTAGCTATTCTATAAATAAATGCTTTAAAAATCGTAGCTGAAGTGGTAGCAGTATATTAGCACTTTATTAACATATTGATGTAGATTGATGAAAATGCTATGTGATTAATCTCTTCTTGCATGAACAGCTAGCCAGAAAATGAAGGTGTGAGTACTGGTAAAACAGATGTTAAGACCATGCAGACCTGGAAAGAAAGAGGAAGCCTTTGTTATATTATAGTTTTGCTACTCTGTATGGTACTCTGAAAGAAAAGCAAAACAGATGTGTCAGATCACATAAGCATTTCAGAATGCTCAGTGGCTGTCTGAAAAAATAAAGGATCAATGTGAAGGTATCTGCTGTGAAGATAAAAGCGCCTGCTCAGGCATAGTCTGAGGACAGAAGCCTGTGTCTAAGAAAGGAAACAGCATTTTGTCAGCTGGAGAGTGTAGAGTTTGAATCAGAAACCACCTATGGGTGGAAGAAGTGGAACCACCTTCACAAGTTGTCAGCTTTCAGATAGAAACACAGCGTGTGGCTCTTCTTACCCCAGAACTGCACCTTAACGTCACTTTTACCCAGCCATCTCCTAAGTATTTGAGAAATGATCTATGATCTAGACTAGTCCCTGTCAATAATGGACTAATGAATTCAACCTTGGTTTTTTTGTTTGTTTGTTTGTTTGTTTTGTTTTGTTTTGATTTGTTTTGTTTTTTAAATATGTAACCATACAGAGGCCACAGTGGGAATGGTTTGTTTCAGCTGTAGGGCTAATCTTCAGGTGTCATCTTGTAACTGCATATGCAAATAGGTCAGTGCATCAATCTGTTATCACAAACATGTACTACATGTGCCACAATTGTGATTGTCACAAACCTAGCTTTCCTAACAGTGAAGCTCCCCAAAAGCAGTGGAGGTCTGTGTTGCTGCTGGCAAAGCCAATGGAAACAGAAAATGCTGGAATGGATAAGTTGTTCATTGCTGGACAAATTACTGGAACTGATCTGATGTTTAAATTTCTGTTGCTTCATTTTAATTCAAATAGCTTGCTGTTAATGGAGATTAAATTTGTAATATTTGTAACGAACTTTGGGGATGCTTTCATTTTACTCAACTGCATCTATCACATTTGCTGTCTTTTTTTTTTTTTTTTTTTTTTTTTTTTTTTTTTGGTGGAAATGCAACATTTTTCACTGATGTCAAACACTCCAAATGTTTTCTTACTCAAGTAGGCACTATGTATCACTCAGCTGTTCAGTTTATAATACGGGCTCATTACCATACTCGTTATTGTGAATTATGGAAGTTGCCTGGCTGGCCTTCATTAACCATCTGGCAGTTAAACACTGATTTTTGTCTATATATAACGTTAATTTTACAAAAGCACTTGGACATCCGCTGGAAACATGGATTTAATCTGTTTCTCAGTATTTTTGCAAGACCTCAGTGATTGTTCTAAAACCGTACTTTGCTTTACCTTTTGATTTACATACATGGGTGACATCACACAATTGCATCATGCAGTAACAGAAAGAGATTTTTTTCACTTCTTCTACTGCCTATTAAATAAAGTGGATGTTTTCCCTGTCTTAGGCAGGGACTGATTTAATGAAGCCCTGACCAGGATCAGCTTTTCAGACCATGCTGGTTACAAAGCAGTAGTTTTGGGTCCAACACTCTACAGCTTGGCTTTACTGCTTTAGATAACTTTCCAAGTTTCTTTGATAAGTTGCTTCTGAAACATTTAGGAAAACGTATTTTTTACAAGTCCAAGCTTTCAGTAATTCCATTTTAGTGCCCACAAGGCACTAGAATCTAGTCTTGAAGGATCTGAAGGAGAAGTAACGCAAGCTGGATATAGGTACCTTTTCCTTTTGAATTCTGTAAACTTTTTTTTTGTTCTAGGTCTTGATAATCTTCAGTGGAAAGAATATAGTTAGCAATTACTGCACTGACATTATCAATCATATTAAATTATCAAGGTTCCCAAAAACAAATTTAAAAACATTTCAAACATAACCTATAAATAGTGGATTATGTTAACAGCTTGAAACCTTCTGTAATGTCAGAATCACTCTCTAAAACTCTTGGGAAATCTATTAGCCTCAAGTTACAATTTCTGCATCTTCAGCAAAGTCTCCAACTTTATCAATTGTATATTTCTTCAAATTATTTGCCTGAGGCTAGATAATAATATTTCTTCAGATGCTTTTCCAGCTGAACAGTTGTTTTTTCTAATATATGGCCTTGTACTCCTGTGCTATTAAGAAAATTCACCCTAGCATTGACAATGTATATACTTTCTTCAGGCCAGCAAAGCCCCTTTCAATGAAATCGCTTTTTCTTGAAGGTTTCCACAAAAGAGCTCTGTGAGTAGGTTCTGTGTGACCAAAAAAAGTCACTGATCCATTTAACCCTTTTGCATCATTCGCTGGTGAACTGAGATACGAGACCCCTGTGTTAGAAGGTTTGCACACCTAAAGTGGGACTTGGCAGAGCCTAGGGATTGGTACTTGATCCTAGATGAACCTAAAGTTGGCATATGTGTCACAGAACACAATCCAGGACAAATCCTCAGAGCCCATTTCAGACTACTCATGTTGTTTTGAAATTATCTATGGTGTTTCCTTCTGTTTTCACATTTGTTTCTCTTCTCCTCATAGGATAGAAGCACACGTTTTATGCCTCTCTTAAGAGTTTGATGTGTATAAACTACTCTGGTTAGAAGAGTAGGTAGGTGGGAAAGCTGCTGGAGTTGTGTTATAATGCCGCAGAAAACAAGAGACAACACATGCCATCCTGTGAAATAAGTAGGAGTAATAGGAGGACTTAGATGGCAGTATGGATTCAGGTGTTTTCTCCCAACATGGTTTTTATCATGGCCCACATATAGGTGAATGCACAGGTTAAACTCTTAATGACATAATTATTTTCCTGAGGCTCTGCTTAGAAAGGAAGAGACCCCTACTATGTAGCTTTTAAAGAAAGACTTTTGGCCTCCTTGAGAAGTGATGCTAACAGAAAGTGATGTCTCCAAAGGACAGGATTATATTTGCTTTGGTGACCTCAGCAAACCCTGTAAACCAGTGTTGTGTTGCACCTTGATCAGTGTGTTGTCTGTTTGTCCGATGTTGTGCCAAGTGCTATTCTAGATGTTCATGGGTAAGGGTAAATGGATTCTATCCTTCACACCTGTGAGAGGCATGTGTTTTTAGAGCAGAATGCTATCCAACAGGAGTGAAGATTGTGAAGCTGCCAGCATGACAGCCTCATTATAATGCCATGTCAAAGTGCAGTAGTACGATAGTGTATCATAGACTTAGTATAGATGAAAACAGGTAAATTCTGTATTGCCCAGATCTGAAGCAGATAAACTCCACTCTCCTGCATTTCCTCTGAACTATGCTATCCAGTAGCTATGTTGACCATTCTTCTGCGGGGAACAGGCAATCTATCTAGAAAGTTCCAAGTTCCTATTATTTTGGCCTGGGCCTACATGTTAGATGAAATAGATGTTCAAACATAAGGCTGACATAGCCAGACAATTAGTATGATCAGTGGGGCTGACAGGAAACTAATCTTAATATAATTAATCTGTACACTGCAGCACCCTACAAAAGCTTCTTTCTAAGTTGAGTTACCATTGAGGTGCTGCATTAGTGATCACAACAAACATCTCCTATTAACTATGATTTGGACCATTATGCAAGTGGTAATAATGGTCCACTTTATGCAAGGGTAAATTGTAAGACCCATGAGAATGTGTGAACAAAACAGCTTGGTCTTCTGACACTTGGTAGGTCTGTCTAGGACTCTGAGCACCTAAGCAAGGTATAATATTCACCATCCTCACTAAAACTGACCGGAAGTTTGTTCCTAATAAGTACAAAAGGGAGAAACTGTTCTACAAAATGTGTGTGAGCCTGTTCACAGGTTGTAAGGCTCTACGTGTTTTCCAGACATCGGACTGACAGAATCCAAGCCTTAGTCTTTAATCTTCTCTTTCTAGTAAAATAAAAGAAATACACTAGAAGCAATTTCTTTGTGCAGACACCTCCTGCCTCTGAGGCATTTTCTGCAGTACTTTATGTCTTTATGAAGTCCACCAGTGGCTGTTGAACAGAGGGGTGCTGCTGCTGACCCTGGGTGGAGGTGGACAGCCCCTGCGGAGCTGCTGGCAAAATACCCCTGCGTGGCTCTGCTGTTATGCCCTGCTCTAGCTGCCTGCTTCTGGCCTCCTTTAGAAGTCCAGGCGGGCAGGCAGCTTGATCCCTTAGGGCTTCTTTTTATGTCCTCTTGCACTTTCTCTGCACACAAGAGAACTAACCTAACTCCTTATTTAAATAACATGACCTTAACTAACTAATGCTTTACCTCCTTTCTTATTTTGAGTTCCTACTTGTTAAATTCTACTGATGGTAGGAATAGGACAAAGAGCATGCTTTCTGGATTCACTGTTTGCATGACAATTACCTTATTTAAAATAAGGCTGTATATGGCCAGTTCATTGCAACAGATGGAATAGATTTCCATTCATAATAACATCTAACGGTATTTGAGCAATTTTCATAATTTGTCAGCCCTTGTTCTGCCTTCAGATTCTCAGAAGTCAACATTTCAAATAAAGGATTTCTGCTCTTTGAATGCATACAACTAAGCTTAGAGGCCAATAGGTCTTTAGATTGTGACGGCATCAATTAGTTATTCTATTTCTTTGAGTAAAGTGCCAGAACGATAGAAGTGCAATTATAGAAAACAGAAAGTTGTTTGCTTAAATGAAACTCTGCTTCTCCATTTTGTATTTTTATCGTCAGTGGTAGTACTCATTGTGGAGTAGTAGGAGTAAACATTGTAGGAGTAGGTATATTTAATAGCAATAGAAAAATCATCTTGTATGTAATCCATGTCTGCTGACATGTGCTTTCAGACCAGTGCACAAGCTAACCTGTAATGAAGATTTCCAGCACACTGTCTGTTACTTTCTGTTTCTCTTAAACCAACATACATTACTTCTTAAATATTCTGAAATAAAGTATGAATTTTCACATAATTAGACCTGAACAATTATTAATTTAAGCACCTTTTAAACATGTATTGCCACTTAGAGTAACTATACTGTTTTCCAAAGAATTAAGCTCCTAATGTAGGCAATATATAGAACTTCCAATTACATTTTATAGTGCCTATTGCAAACCATTTTGATCTACCAGAAAATTACGTTCATTTCTGTATTGTACTGTCACTTTTATTGGTCTTTATTGTTTTAGTCACTGCTGCCATAGCCTCTCTCCTTTGTCCATTAGAATGTATCAGTTTAGCCTTTTCCTTTGAAAAAAGACGTTATATTTTGTCAGAGGTTAAGTCTGTCTTTGTATGAACAGTTTTCACTGTTGCTGTAAAACTTGCCTATTTGGAGACTGACCATGTATTTGATCTGAAGCAATATGCATACATTTTCCAGGAAACATTATTGCATGGATAAACTTCAAATTAATTTCACTATTATCCTACGCAGCTGCACATTGTGATTAGGTGGCAGAAGTCAGTAATCACTGGATCAACACTGCTCTGTATTTTGAAATATGTCTTTTGGGGAATACTTGTGAAACCCAATACAACAGACATTTTTGGGGATACTTTTGATTAGGTGCCTTAGTCATTGCCTCGATTGTGAGTTTGTACTAAAGCATTGCATGCTGTCTTTAGTTAGCAGGTTCTTTGAGAATGGTTATCATGCATGTATACAATGGTGAAGCAGCCATCTCTGGAGGACAGCAGTATTACCACTACTGAATGAGATTTTCCTTTGCATAATTATCTATGTGCTTTTTTTGGATGCCACTTTTTCTGCTTAATCTTGCATTGCTTACCAACTTGAAGTGAAAGTACAGTTAAGGCTAAGTGTTGTGTTGTACAGTCTGTGCTGGCCCTGGAGAATTCCCAGTGAGTCAGGACAGCTGTCTATCAGAATTTTAATATATTGTCTTGGCCTTACCGTGGCACCATAAGTTTTTTCTCACGTTCCAACTCAACATCAAACTGTTGAATGTCTGGGGATCAGCTTCTGCCACGATCTGCAAACATAACTGAAAATAAATAAGAATTGCACTGGACTGCAGAATATGGATTGTGCAAGGAACAGTCTGAACCAGGTTGTCCAGAGGAAAGAGGTACTGTTTCATTGGAGTTCAGGGTGAATAAATAATCATCACAGCAAGAATATATGTCAGAACTTTCAGTGCTTTTCTTTGCTTTATCTAGTCGATGGAAAAAAAAAAAAAAAAACAACAAAAAAAACCAACCATGTATGTGGTAATCCATTTTTAATCTAGTATTACTTTCATGTTCCTGAGTGTAATAGGATTGAAGTGGGCATTATTAACTTCATACAAAATATTCCTTCTTTTTTGGAAGTTTTGCAAATTATACACATATATTTAATGTAGTTCATTGTTATTTATGTGGTTTTCATCAGATGCAGAACCAGCTGAAACTAAATTGTATCAGAAAACTCTCTGTAATTACACAGTATATTTAGGTATGTCATATGTTATAAAATAAATCACTCCACTTACAGCTCAGTAGGTTGGACTAGCCTTTAGGTTTCATTTACAATGATCCAGAACACTGCTAATTAATTTGCAAAGCCAGTCCATGAATATCCAGTAGGAAGTATCTGCTATATAGAGGAGGCAGGTTTAAAGGGAAGAGAGCACAGAGAAGGGCACATTCATTTTTCTGTCATGTTTTGATAGTCCAGAATATCTAAGGAGAAAACTTTTGTATATGGACGAATGCACTTACCTTAAGAAGGGGTGCTGTATGGATAATGAATGGTTGAGAAAGGACATCTGGTGATTTTAAAAGATTACTAATTATTTTTTCCTACCCTTGCTATCTCATAGTGGTGATATTTCCTATAAACTCTTGAGTTTAGCATTCACTTTCAAAAGTGTATTTCTTTGAGTTTTCTTTGTATCTGGAAAAAAAAAAAAAAGTTATGGGTGCGAATATTCCATATTTTAATACCTCTCCCCTGCCCCAACCCCTCACCTTCCCTCATCCCCTCTCTCACACACTAGAAGAGCTAGAATATGGTGGCCAGACACCAGCAAAATGCTTCAACATACTGGGCTGTCACTGGAGCCAGCAGGATTTAAATGTGTTTCATTTTTTTGGCAAAGAAGGGAGCTTTACAGAAACAGGACTCATATGCAGTGCTAAAGAGGTCACTCCAACTTTTGCTTGTTCAAGAAGTTTTATTTATGTGACTGTGGAAGGTGATATGCTTCATGAGGGAAAATTAAAGAGTAATTTGTACTTTACAAGTTCGAAAGAAAATAGTACTGGAAAACACTTCTGTCCTGGGCCACTGAACTGTAACAGTACACTGAACCCAACGAGTCAATATAGCCTAGAAAATAAAATACTCTGTTTTATTGGACTGGAAATTACAAGCTCAGGAGAGCCCCTGGTTTTGTGGTGCATTAGATTTTCTCCCAAAAGCCATCACTAGCTGGTTACTCACCCTTATCAGGGCCCTGCTACCAAATACCTCTCTCTCCCCTGGTCTTCAAGTACTAATAGCTATCCCACCTTTTCCCCTGTTCATACTAAGCTTCTGTTCTCTTTTATGTAAGTAAGCTCCACATTTTTTTTTCCTTTTCTATTTTTCTTCCTTCTGTTGTTATAGCTGGTTGAAAGATTTCATTTAAAGTCGTCACTATTGTTCCCAGCCTGAAACCTGTTGTTTCTTTTTTGGAATTGAAGAATGGATTGCGTGTCTGATAGCCTGTTTTGTTTGGTTTTTTTTTTTTTTTTTTTTTTTTTTTTTTTTTTTTTTTTTTTTTTTTTTCCCAACAGTATCAGTTAGTATAATATGGGATGTAACCTCTTCCAGCAATCCTTTTCTGATTCTGGTCTGCAGGGACTTTAAAAATCATTCAAGTATACTTGCTGAATTTTAAGTACTGTGCCTGTAAGACACAGATGGACACCTGCACTGTTTGTTTGTAAAATTATTGCTGTATCTAATGGCAGTGACTTTCAGGGCAGACACTATCTAGACTGACAGATGAAAAAATAAAAAAAAAGATATAGGGACATTAATATTGTCATGGGCAGCAAGAGCCTGTCAACTTACTGCTTGGTGACGTGTTCCTACAAATTGGCTGACATGAAAATCATAAAGCCATTTTGCCATGCAAACCAGAGATAAACTACTGCAAACTCGTTTTTACATTTATCAGCCACACATCCATTATAAAATATTAAGGTCTCATGTGCTTGGTCAATACAGTGTTATTGGTACATAGCTTATGTTTTTAAGAGTCCTGTATAATGCAAAAGCTCATAAGCTGATTATTTTTAAAAATACAATACTACAATGCCTGCACATTGTGTAAAAAAAAATCTAAAACAAAAACGAAGCCCCAAACCAACCACAGTAACAAACATCTTCATGTATTTTTACTGTTAGACAATAAGTAAAATTTCAAGAGGAAAAATAGATTTAAACATGGCCCTTTTGTAGCTTGATGTGTTCTGTAACTCTTCAGGGCTCTTGAGTATAATACCCAAAAAGCTACATATGTACACTTTCCTGTAAGAGTAGCTCATTACATTTTTTGTAGTTACAAAATACAAAAAGTCACGGCCACCATGTTTTCTTCACCGTGTTAGTGGAAAACCCTATTCTATCAGTCTATTCCTGGAAGCACTCATTGCACAATGTTTTAATTCTATAGTAATTAAAAGGAAAGCAATGGTCTTGTGTCATGACTTTCACCTCTGTTATTTCTTATTTGAGGGCAATGGCTTCAGCTAAAAGCTTAGTTTGTTTTTATTTTGTTCTGTTAATTATAAAGCGAACAGCAGTACACTTAATGGCACACTGAAAGACTGTTGGGTGAGAGTTCCCATTCCATACTGTATTTGAATGTCGGTCTGTGTGACTACTTTTCCATGAATGTGCACAATACTCAAATATTTGCACATAGAAATCTAGCAAATCTAGTAGCTGCTTGAACAAGCATGAGTACAATACTGAAACTTTCCATGAGCTTTGTTTAGAAAGTTGTTTGAAAGAATCTGATTTAAGGTTTATCTTTATCTGACAAAATACTCAACGTCCATGAACACCAAAAAACCAACACTGTTTGTATGCTTATTCAAAGGTTGTATTGGTAGGCATTGGTAGGTATTTGCCATTCCACTATTTACTATAAGCTTATAATTTGTTGTATATTTGTATTAATTTGCATGAACAATACATTACTGTCTCACTGCTGCCCTGCCCCCTTCCAGCTTTTTGTTATCCTTCCATTTACAGAAGGGAAGAGAGGGAATAGTATAGAAGTTCAGGACTTCACCTGTCATTGTAATGAAAATATTTACTCCTTTTCCTTCACCTCCCTCTCTCTGCTTTCCCACTCTTCCCTCCCTCCCCTCTCCGCTTCCTTCTGCCATAGGGTGGAAACTACACTAACGAGTTAATTTTCAATTTTTTTTTTTTTTTTTTTTTTGCAGTTACGTGTTCTGTCTGTCAGTGAAGAACCTGGATACTTTTAAATGCTTTGAGTGAAAGAGGAAGAGAAGACAACAACAATTTGTGACTGATTGATCAGTACGCAAAATTGTTTAGGCTCATAGCCAAAGTTACTATCAGTCCTATTACGCAAACACCGGAGCTTCTGAGGCACCCTGTGGAACACTGATGCATTCTTGAACAGTGGGACCTGCAAGACTTGTTTGCCTCTGTATGGTCTGAATAGATAAACTGTACAGATTCTGGGTAATAAAGGTGACATGACATTTTACATACTGCAGACTGACAACATTGCTGCAATGAGGAATGACACATTTTTAACTTTCCACATTTCTTCTTATGCTAACTCTGTATTAGTTATAGACTCCATGCATGACATATCACATTTTATTTCCAGCAGATAGAAAAGGTTGCAGTTATGAGTAATTAATTCCTGACAGGTGGATAATAACTGCTCCTTGCACTGATTTGTTAACCTCAGTGTTCATGGAGTGAGTTCCTTGCTGTTGTGGGCAGGTGGAGGGGAAGACAGAGGTAAAGAGGCTGCTTATGATATGCATGTATGTGTGTGAATGTGTGTGTGTACACAGATACATGACTGTGTTGACGAGGATTGCTTGGGTCGTTAGAAAACCCTGACATTTGAATTCTACAAAACACAACTTTTTTCTGTAGTCTATGGAAAGTACAGTAGCCAACAATGCATGAATACTGGATATAATCATCCACGGAAGTGTCTGATTTTCTTATTTTCTGAAGGGTTATTTAGTCATTTAGGTGTTTTTTATTTTATTTTTATATTTTGTATAAAAAATATTTTCTGAAGCATAATAAAAAGTGCCACACTGTACTTTTTATGATTTTCTGCTATAATATTAGAAATAGGTCCAAGTAAGGACAAAAACCACTTTGTGTTACTTTGTCATTAGTCATTAAGTCATTTATTTACACTATGTTCTGAATAACCCTACTAACATTTGCAGCATGAGTATCAGTGATTTTATGTGTCACAGAGTCACAATGGTATTTAAACCACTATGGTTAAGTCTCTGAAGAAAATTAATCACTTTTATTGCAAAGTTAATTAAGCTTGCTTGTAACAATTTTCAAATCTGATTGGAAAGAAGACAAGACTAACAAGTATATCTGAAGTTTAAAGAATTGTTACAATATGGCTTCATTTTTCCTCCTTAGCTTCTGATACACTGATAGAAAAGTAACCGACCTGTCAGAGAGTAGCACAAGGGAA
>NW_008623281.1:0-3312 GCF_000691845.1 Merops nubicus | reverse complement strand
CTGCCATCCCTCTGGGCAGCGATGGGAAGGTGGGCCTGGGTCACCTCAATGCCCACGTGCCATCCTTGCTTCCTGCAAGCTTGGATTTGTGTTGATCTAGGCTGGTGGAATATACCCATGGAAACCTCAGGTGGCTACTTTGTGTTCTGTTGATGTCTTGTCCAAATTGTATCATCAGATGTTCCTGTGGTGTGTGGAAGAAGCTAGTGGGTAGAGGGCTCCTGGCTGGCGTTTTGACTGGTGGTGTTCTGCGTGTGTGGAGGAGGACCCAAATGCTGAGAATCACAAGAGGCTGTGGGACTTGGTTCAGTGTGGGGGTCAGTCCTGGGTTTGTGCTGGGACCCCTTTTGCCAGCAAGGTGCTGAGTACTGTGGCTCCATGCAAAATGGGGAGGAGTGACCATTTGCTACCGTCCCGTGCTGGGGTGACAGGTTTGGCTTTGGGCTGGATGCAACCAGCTTCTTCTCTGGTTGTAGCCGATGACATGTTCTGGGCAGTGCTGTGGGCTTCATCCTACTACAGGTAGATGGTATGAGGTGAGAACACACGTGCTCCAATGCTGTCTGACCCACAGCCTTAGCCATGTAGTGGCTGGCCAGCATCGATACCCCAACCTGGTTTTCCAGCTACACTTGGAAGCCAAGTTTGAGCAAACATCTTGTGCATCATGGAGGAGAAAAGCTCCAGCCAATAATTAGGTCTTGATGGTTTCCATGCCAGACATGGCCGTCTCCCCTGTGCTCTGCGTGTTGTGTAGCCAGAACACACGTCTTCCCACCAGCTCCTCAGAGTGTGGCTGGCCATGGGGCCGTGTCCTTGTTTGCCTTGCTTCCCTGGGCATCCCACGTCTGTGACTGCCTCCAGCCCTTGTTCCAGGTGGAAGCCACTACTTAAAACCCTGAATTAAAAAAATTTAAAAGTTTATTTTCCCGTTAGCCAAGGCTTGGCAAACTTCCTCCTTGTTGCTGGTGTGCAAAGATGTTTAAGTCTGGAGAAAAACCCCATGTCCAGACCGCTGGGCTTGCACTCCCCAAACACTTTTGCTCCTTTCTCCTCTGAAGTCACCTTGCATGGTGCAAGGCAGACTATTTCAGGTGGCCTCTCTGCCCCACTAGCGTGGGGTTTCTTGAGGTGACGGGTCCCGAGTCCACCCCAGCCACGTGAGCTGCTGCATGCTGGTCTGTGCCTGGGGGCTGAGACCCTTGTGAGCTGTCTGAACCACAGAGGAGATTTGTTATTGCTGGGGTTGATCTGGGGCCTGGTGCGAGCCACGGCTTGATATCCTCTTTGCTTCTTGAGCTGGGCTTGTGAAGGATTTCACTGGAGAAAGTGCCTGGGGTGAGAGCATGGTACAGATGCCAGGGACGGGCTGCAGGGCTCTAGGGGACCCACGGTGTGGGGACCGTCTCCTCCCCATCTGTCATCCTCCTCCCTGGCAGCCTGTGGATCAGCCCCGGGGCTTGGTGCCCACCTCCCTGTTTTGAACATCCCACAATGTGCTGGCCAACTTGGCACGGAGACCGGAGAGCAGTAGTAATCCAATTTGGGCAGTTTAACTGCGCTTTGCTATCCGTGCTGCTGGCCGGAGCTCGGCAGCTTTAATCCGGCTAATGACCCCAGCTCAGGGGTTGAGTAACTGATGACCATTTACTTGATTTGCTTTTCCTTTCGGTCGGTGGTGGAGGACGGGGACTGAGGCTGTTTCTGCGTCCTGCCCCTGGTGTTGGGGACGATTTTCAGGTGTAAGTATGTGTAGGGACCGGAGGGTGAGGGCAGCATGAAGGGACACTGCAATCTCCACTCTCCCTTTGGGAGATCCTTCCTTCCCCCTTCCCGTTTTCCATCTGCTCTCCCTCTTTCTCTGGTGAAGATAAGCTCTTCTGCCAGAGCTGTTTTGCAACATACTATTATTTTCAGAAAGGCGAAGCCAAGAAAAATGAAGCCTCTCTCTTTCTTCGGTTGCCTACTGTTTAATGTACAAAATACAGGGGTGGTAATTGCATTAAAATGTATATAATTAGACTGGAGGGAGACAAAAAAATCTTGCTAATTGCACGGGTGTTTTAAACTGATAAATGTTGAGCAATTCACGTTTTCTTGGGAGTTTGGTGGAGCAGAGCTGCAGTCCAGCACGTGAGGGGTTTGGAGCAGGGCTGGCTTCCCACCCTTGGCAGGACGCTCCCAGCCCCTCTGGGGCAGAGCTGGTTGTGCCCGGGGCCCAATCCTCCGCAACAGCAGACGCTACCCCCACCCAGGCAAACCTTGGAGCCATTGCAGGAGCCCTGCGAGGCTCTTTGCTTTACGTGCTTAGTTAAGCAACTGCTTGTGGGTCAAAATATTCTGGCTCTTGCAGAAGGAAATCTCTGGCAAGAGGAGAGGGAGATTCCCATCAGTGCTTGTGTTGGGGGAAGAAATTTCCTGCCTGACGGAGCCCTGTGTCCAGGGCCTGTTCCCCTCCCTTAACGCCATGTCGATGTGAGTGGGTGCTGCTGGCGGGTGACCCCTTGGGCAGGGTGGGGGGAAGGATGGCCTCGTGCTTCGAGTGACTCGATGTGAAAATCACGTTTCCCTCTGTGAATGCCGACCCCGTCAGAGCTGCCGATAACATCGCAGGTAATTATAATGGCAGTAAGTTGTTTGCTTTGTGTGCGGGCGGCTGCTGTGCTCTTCCTGTGCAGACTGTTAGTTTCAACAGGGGAAGAGGAAAACCCAAAAATATTTTAGAAGAAGTTTAAAAATAGTCTTCCAGCTTGGCTGGTGGGTAGGTTGCTTTGCAGAATCATGTTCCCTGCTTGTTCAAGTCCAGCCCTGTGAATCTCAGAAGGCTTTGCTGGGTGATGTTAAGTTCTGTCTCATCATTTTAGCCCGCCTGAGGGCTTGTTGTTGGTCTTTGGGAGCCAGAGGGGACCAGGAGCTGGATCTGGGTTTTGACTTTTGTGCTGGGTGGGTCAGGCTGCCCTGTACCTGAGCAGTGATTGAGCTGGAGCATGAGCCCAGGCTCAAGATTAACAGCTGCCGAGGCCTCTGTAAAACATTTAAAAACCGTTCCGCCGCAGTGTTGCAGTCCCTCCACCCCCAGCTCCTCCTCGGTGGATTTGATTCCTAGAAGTTCCTGCCTGCCCGCTGCTGCTCATCTCAGGGTCTGGTTCCTGGATGGCTGCCTCCTTGCTGGAGTCACGGGGGGGCTCTTCCCTTTCCAGCGGGACCGGAATCGGCCCGATGAGTCCTTCTGATGTCAAGAACCTGTTTTTCAAGCTGATGTCATCGGGAAGAAATGGGGGAGGAGGAAGGCAGGAAGGCAGCGTCGCTTCC
>NW_008623280.1:0-2629 GCF_000691845.1 Merops nubicus | reverse complement strand
CTCTGAAGTTCCTAAGGCCGGTGGGGATTTTGACTTGGAGCCCCAGGGTCCAGCCCCCACGCTCAGCTTGCTGGACTTTCCCCAGCAGCTTTGCATAAGGAAAATCGAAGTCCTTAGTGCTGGAGTTGCTTTTTGCTGGTGGGCTGAGAAACAGGAGTGCCTGGGACACCTGTTTTAAAAGCCAGAGAAGGACAGAGGTTTTTGAAGCAGTACCCATGTGAGCCATGAGGGTTTAATATCTGGGTTGTTTGTATGTTTTCTGCACAGCCGACTGAATCAGAAACACTTCTGTGGTGTTACTAATTACAATTTCAATTGCCTTGGTAATTGAAATATGTTTCAGGGATGAGTGCTTGGAACTTGCCAGTAGCACGTGGTCGCTGCCCGGTTGTTTTGAGATGATTTCATGCAGTGAGCAGGCAGCACACGCGTGGGTGGTAGAGTTCACAGGGTCTGCAAAATCCCTTCTGCACAGGCAATCCACGGGCCTAGCCATGGTCCACAGTCTAGAGATGCGGTCAGGTTCTGTCTTTTCGGGTTATGAGTGTGTCCAGACTGCAGGGATGCCTTTGGGTGCCTGTCAAAAGAGCAAAGTCCCACCTGTGTTTGCGGTTAGACATGCCTGTGGCTGCTGGGGGTCCCCAGGGGCACAGGAGTATTCAGAGCACAGAGCAGCCAAAATCCCACTTCTCCAGAGGCCACCGCTGCCTGGACAGACGCCTGGCTAAATATCTGGCTGTTCTTTTAGAGCCCGGGTAAGGATGGAAAAGGAATTAACGGAATAGCTGAGGTGTGTGGGCCCTGTGCTTGCACTGTGTATTATTTTTGTTCTCTGCTGAGAATGACGGTGCCGCCAGGAGGAATTAAACCACCGTTATAGCTCAGCACAAGTAAGGTGGTTAATTTTTTCCCCGTCGGAGCTCTGTTCCTCTGAAGCTCTCTCCCACCGTACTTGTGAAAAATACGTTGGTGTAATTATCGGTACCAGTCCAGGCATCAAAGGAAAGGCACAGCAGTGATGAACTCGGGGGGTGTGGGGTGGGTCACTTTGCCTCACCTTGGCACAGAACAAAAAAGTCCTTTTCTTTTTTCTTTTTTCCTCTTCTTTCCTCCCTCCTTCCCCCCAAGAAATGCTGGAATGACATGAGTGACGGGGTAATATCCATGACAATATGCAGAATTCCGTACAAGGTGGCAAACCTGCAAAGAGTGACAGAAATTCCCCTGAATTTCTGACTTCTCTCAGTTGGAATACAAATGCTATTTTAACAGGGTCCTTTATATTCCATTTCTACAGATGGATTTTTTTTAAAATGATGGCATTAACAAGGAGGGCTCCCCCTCCCCTCACACCCGCCTGGTTTCTGGCTCACATCAGAGCAAGCGGCTAAGGAGCTTGTTGATATATCGTATCCAGTAATGGTTCCTAAAATCAATCCACACCATGGCAAAGTCAATAAACAGGTCTGGCCCGGCACGGTGTCTCCTGGGGCTCTGACAGGCACCTTGTGGGCCAAGGCCAAGGTCGGGGTCCCCAAGGAGAGGCAGTTTTGGAAGGACGGGGAGCGCCCAGATCAGCTGCAGCCAGCTGTGCTCCAGCTGTGGGATGGTCTTCTCTCCTAAGCCTTCTGAGCGCGTCGTGCACAGGAGGTTCAGCTGTAAACATACTCCAGTGACTTAGGTAAGGGCTAGTGAGAAGTGAGGGGTGGGGAAAGTGCTCAGAGTGTCTAGTTTTCCTTTTTTCTGAAAAGACTGCAATTTTGAGATCTAGTTCATGTATATGAAAATCTCCTTTGAAAAAAAAAAAAAACTCTTCCTTGCAAAGGAGAAATCATTTTGTTGTGTGCTTTGTGCTGGAAATTGAGTCCTAGTTTGCTCAAGGGAGGCGATGGGAGAGAGAGGAGATGGTGCCCACCCGCCCTCTCCCAGCTGGGCTGGCTTAAGGGCTTTCCCACCTCCCAGTTGTGTGGCACCGGGGACAAGGGAGCCTGCGCTGGGTTCTGGGGACAAGTCAGGCGTGATGGGCCTCGGCAAAGAGACCTGCACCCCTTCGTGCCTGGCAGCATCTGAGGCTTTGCTGGAGGAAAAGGATAATTGCCTTTTTATTCATTTCAATAGCATCATGAAACATTAAAATCGAGTTTGGTTGGTCACATGGGAGCGTCATCCATGAGTAACTCAGTGCGCGGGAGCGTGCAGGAGAGTTTCTCCCACTGCAGGCAGAAGGCGTTATTAAAGAAACTAATCATTTAAAAAAATAGTACAAATAAGCTAGTTGTCTGGTGAGCCTAATGGCTTTATTTTCCCGTTCTCCAACCTAATGAGAGCCGTCTGGGCTGCTGGAATCTGCTTCTCTGAGAGCCTGATTGTTTTTAAATATCTTTGCTAACCACTTCACATAGAGCCCGTAAATCTGGTGTGGGGTAACTGAGAGCCAGGCTTCCGAGCTGCCTCTTAGGATGACACGTTCGCGCGTTAATTAAAGCCAGGCTCAGGAAGAAACAATCCTTCAGGCTCTAACCGCGCGGCCGGGCGCCGTGCCGGAGCGGGCTCCGCGTGCTGCGGTTCGGTGTGCGCTGGGCACGGTGCGGCCGGTCCCCCACAGCAGTGACCACCCGCGGGGGCTCAG
>NW_008623279.1:0-19462 GCF_000691845.1 Merops nubicus | reverse complement strand
CCACCCGCGGGACGCCGGCGCTCCGCCCTCGCCTGTGACGGTGCCCCGCTCTGTAATGGGCATTTACTGCGGAGCCCGTCTCTGTCAAAGCCAGTCCTTGCAACTCAGGGTTCATCAGTTTGAGGGAAACGCTGACCGAAACTGTAGCAAAATGAAAAGATTTGCTGTCACCGTTCAGGACTTAAAGATGATCGGAGGGGGATGGGGTGGGCTTTCAAAGTAGGAGGTAAAAAGGGAAATAGCGTATTTGACAGTGATGATTTCAAAAAGTCAGGTTTGTGGAAATAGTTTCGAGTGTAGTGAAGATGGTTTGATGACTTTTGTATCAAGTTTTAATAACACGGAGTAAATTTTGCCTTTTTATGTCTGCAGGGCTCTTGTCGTTTTCCATGAGAGCTGTGTTTATGAATCCAAGGGTGCCATGCTGGGTTCCCTACATGTCCAGAACTCCCACTAAAACGAATATAACATTTCGCTATAAGTTAACAGTGGGATTAATGGTGATTTTCTTTAATCATCTTTCAGTAAAGCTATACAAGAAAATCCCACTGGAACTGTTGGGATATTTGTGTGTGTAAAGAATGTGAAAGGAAATCGGTACTTTGTATGACCTTTTTTTATCTCACTTACAATAATGTGCTTTTATGTTTTTGGCTTGAGTCAAGCTTGCAGTCCTGCAAATATTTCTCTATGTGTTTGAGTTTTCTTTTGTGACTTGTCCCTGTGGGAGGCATTGGCTGGTTCCGTAGAGAGTCTTGCTCTCTGTAGTTGGGGGAGATATGGGCATCTTGCTCTGGATGCTTTTGCAGTACAATCAGCTGCTGTGGTCACATTGCACCCTCTCCATTATGCCAGTTCATCTGATGCTATGGAAAGCCAGCTCCAGGAGCCAATGTAGAAGAAAACTAACATAGCCTTTTTTTTTTTTTTTTTCCCCAGCTTTGTCTTCCCAAGGTTTGGGAGATCTGCTGTGCCCCAGTGCAATGGGAGAGGAAAGGGAGGACCATCCTTATCACTCCACTGTCAGTGAGGGTCAGATGAGCATAACAGGGCTGGAACTAGAGTGTTTAGGTATGATTGTACTTTGTGTGGTTTAAACTGGCATAACCTCGTGTCACCCTGGCAGCCCCTGCCTGCCTCTGCCTCTTTTCCCTATTCATGCAGCACAAATGATTATGCTGCCCTGGGGTGAACTGGATATCAACACTGAGCAAAAACCAGATTTAATTTTAACCTGGATCAGTTCCATGATTTGGTTCACTGGGGGTAAGAGAAGAGAAAGAGGGTGTGGAGAAGGTAGGGCTGCTTTTTTTAAGCTGGCAAAACTTGATATTGCTGCCAAAAACTGCTTGTGGGGCTGCAGTTTGTAGGTGCTCTGAGCTGCCTCTCCCCCTCCCTACATCCCCCAGGAGCCTGTCCAGTAGTTCTGCATGTACCCCTGGGATCCTCCACTCCCTAGGTAAAAATGAGCCTTTGCAAAGTAATCCATTAAGCCCAATGGAGTAGTTTGTAACAGAAAAACCAAGTGCCCAAGTGTTTGCATAAGTGTTGCTTTGGACAACAGTAAACAGTGTAGATAGCACAGCACAATGTGTAAGGGTTTATGAAAAGTATTTGAGATTGTAGGCTCTTAGGAGCTTTGTTGTTCTTTGGAGCATGTCTGTCTAGCACTTAATGCACAGGATGAGCCAGAAGTTTTACAGGCTGTTATGACACTTGTAGTAATAAGCAGTTTTCACATGGGCTTGTCAGGAACGGGTGCTGATCCGCTGAGTGAAAGAAGCTGAGTATGTTTCCCAATCCCAGAGCTGACTGAAAAGTAGAAATTGCTTTCCAGTGTTAGGCAGTGAAGTCCTTGCTACAGCAGAAGATGGGAGATCTGTTCTTTCTCCCATGTACAAGTTGGTTGCACTGTCTCTGGTGTGTGTGAGTCAGATCAGGTTACTGATGAGCCTGACAATTAGTCCTCACAGTTGAAGAAACCATCAGTATACTGACTGAACTGCTCCGAACTGAACAGTTACTGAGTAGTAACTGTTGTTGCAAGTGCAAATGATAATTAACTCTTATGCCTCCAGAAGAGAGACAGGATGTATTGTTGGATGCAGAGCTTGATGTTATTGATTTATGGCACTTGGACACTCTTCCCCTTGGATCGTGGTGCAGCTGACAGTGAGTTGGTTGAAGGACTGGTTTGTGTGTGTTTGTTTTTAATAGCAGATGTGCTTCCAAAACCTGCTTTTGTTAGCCAGATCTGAGCTCTTCCGTGCTCAGCTGATGGCATTCCCACCAAGCACTGCTGGAGGCCTCACGGAACTACTTCCAGTGAGATGCCTGCAGAGGGTGGTGTGGGTGCCCTGTCCACAAACTGCACTAGTGAGCTCCCTTCACTGTCTGCTCACATTTGAGCTGACAGATTCAACTCGACTCAGATCTTGTGTTTGTTCATGCATAGGGACATTAATAGGGATCCCTCGTGCTGCTGTTGATCACCCTTATTGATTGGTGGAGCTGCTGTACCATTTAGAACCAAAGGTGAGATTCTGATGGTGCCAAAGCAAAGTGCATTGCTTCTGAAAATGGAATAATATTAATAGTAATAAAAGACTGGAAGAATTCCAGCTGTTTCTGTGTATACTCTCAAATTGTCTTTTTTTCCTCCTCTATAAAGTGCAGCAACACAAAGTAATGCACTGGAAAACTTTGGACAGATGCTACCAATGAGATTATATAATACAATAGCAAAGGAATTTATTATGAAGCCTGTTCTTGATTCAAAGAAGAAAGATTTTCCCTGGTGAATTTGGGATAGTTTATAGCTTCCTCTCCCCTCCCAAAAGCGTTATGTGTCGTATTGTGTAACCGCAGAAGTATATGCTTACTCCTCTTCAGCAAATGGTTTGTGAGGCCTTTTATAGCAGTTGTGAAGCTTGTAGTTTGTTGCTTGGGACAGCACAGCTGAAAATGGGTTTTACTGTTGGTGGTAATTAAAGTATGAGCACTTTTCTGGGCTTTATTTCTGTTTCCTGTGGACCATGATTAAATGTTGGCGTATCTAGATTTAGAAGTGCTCTTACTGTCTATAGATGTTGAGGTAATGATTTCTGAGGTGATATCTCTCCCTTCTTTCTGTCTTCAGAATTGTCAATTTCTTTATTTTAAGATCAATTATTTGAAAAAGAGTAATTAAAACAAATTGTGTGGATTTTATTTTAGCACAGTCACCACTGAATCAAATATGCTGTGGTATGCCATTTGCAGAGCAAATGGGTGATATTGAGAAGCCTTAAAAGTTTTGAGGTTATGTGGAAGATCACAGCAAAGGAAGCAAGTTTGCTTTGCTTTAGATGTAATTCTTATCACTCATCTTTAATTTTTCATTCCTTTTGTGGTTTGTCTAGCTTGGTTTTTCTTTCTTCTTTACAATATGGTTTCTTATTTCTAGGATGTATGTGCTTAAATCTCAAACATCAGGGAGGTGTGTTTTTCTGCAAACAAAAATGGTATCATTCCAAGGAATGAAGGGTGAGAATAAAAACCCTCACCAGGTGCTCACCTGCTGAGTAAACAGTGTTTTCTCTGTTGTGGGCTCTTGGTACCTTGCTGTTAGGGCTGGGTCAGCTTTTGCCTGGGCACAGCACCATGGACTAGCACTCTGACTCCTCTTTGCTCACTTGTGAGCTCCTTTTCCCTGTGTGATGCTGTGACTAGCAGGATCAGGAGTCTGTGGGGCTATGTAGTTGCCCCACATGTAGTCTGTCAAACTTCATGGTGATGGAGCACTGCTGCAACATGCCAGAGTGCCAGTGAGCTGAAGAGAGTCTTGATTTTGAAGGTACCGTTTCAGGCCCTGTTTGCCTCGTCACCTCGTCACCTGGTTGTGCTGTGTCCTTTGCTAATGTGGTTTCCTACTTGCTGGCCTGCATCTTAATGGAGTTCTTCAACCACGCTAACTGGTTGTGATAACTTTTGCCTGTCTAGACAGGGCCTTACTGTGTCTGATTAGATCCCAGCCTTGTGGCGTGCATCGCTGCCTGCTTCTTATAAATGTGATGAAGAGGGGAAAAAAATACATGTTAACAGTACTTAGTCTGTTTTTTTGCTTTGCAGCATTAGTATAAAATGTTTACAGATGTTTATTTTTTTGCCTGAGGAAAATAGTTTTAGTCAAATGTCTCTAAGATGCAATTTAGAAGTTAACTTATCTCCAGTTAGGAATGAGAGGACAAATGTTGTCTTTGAGGATATTAATTTGGACTCCACTGAAGTCAGTTGCAGAAGTTTGTTGCTCACTCAAGTCAGCAACATTTTCATGATATATGTAAAGAAATTGATTTGTCTGAATCATTAATAAAAATTAAAATGGGTAAAACTGTTCTTGCTGCGTATTTTTCTTCCTTACTGCTTCTTGGAAGTGAAATAAGTTGTAGTTAACTTGGTGTCTTTCACTATTTAAGCACCATAGAGGGAAAGTTGTATGAAATAGTTTTCTACTGTAGTTTTTGTTTTTAAATTGGTATCTGGTTTTAGAGGAACTAAGCTTTACAAAGTATAGAGTTTGAGGTAAATTTGGGGTGGCAAATAGTCTTTCTTGTCTTTTTCATCCATGCCTTCCCCAGAAAAAGATTCAGATTTTCAAGTCTCTTAAGTAAAAGAGAGAGGAAAAAAAAAAAAAAAAAATCTTGGGAGAAGAAACAAACTTCTAGTTTTGATATGAAAAGTGAATCAGAGGCTAGTACAAATGTACGTGCTTTTCGGTAGCTCTTATTAGTGTGTTAAACTCTGTATCATGGTAAAAACTGCTTCTGGTTTCCTTGTAGTGTTAGAATGGATTTAGACTTAGAGAAGAAAGGAAACATGTCAAAGAAGTTAGGAGACCCTTCTGGTGTCTCACAGGAATGGGAATTAAGACTGTGTTTTGGAGCTGGGAAAAGTAGTTGCAGCTTGGCTTGTGTGCAGTGCCTGCCCAGAGGAAATTCCTACTTTATAGCAAGAGAGTGGCCAAGGACTAGAGCATATTATTCTAATTAAATCATTTAGATTGCATCATCGTCATTCAATAGGCTCTGTGCATCTTCTCAGAGTATAAAAATGAGAGTTACAGATATGTTCTGCAGGAACACTGTGAAGATACTTTTGTGACAAAATATCTTCTTTGGTTGATGCTGTAAAGTTTAAATTGCTGATTTGTTTTGATATTAGTCACTTGAAAATGCTCTTAAATGCTTTCTTCAGGAGTAGGAGGCATGTTTATGTGCATTAAGCATACATGGAATTAGCTTGCTTTATGAAGCACCACAATATTAATAAAGTAGCTATGAAAAGGAAATACTAAATGTCGCCCTGTAAAAATAGGACTTTCACCTCACTGTAGTTCAAGAAACCATCCTACTGTGGAAAGAATAAGTCTTGAATCTGGAGCCAACATTGATGTAGCTGCACTTCTGTTGGAGGGCATTTGTTTAGGCCACTTGATGCAAATTTTATCTTGATTGCCAAAAGATGTGACCTATCCATAGATACAGAGAGGTTGTGCTTTAATGTGGTAGTGGTACCAACAATTAGTATATAATTGCTGTGATTTCTAGCAGAAATATGTCACTGTTTTAGCGTGAGATATTTGGCAGTGTTAACTCCCTATCATTAACTTCTGTGATCATTGTATATATGACAGCATAAAGAAGAGAAACTTAAACCATTAAGATACCATTGTTTGGAATACAAAGCTTCTTAAGTAATTACAAACGTTCAAGCCTTACCAACTGACTGCAAGGCATCTTGTTTCAAAAAAGAAACTGTTAAAAATAATTTACTTTTTTTTTCTCTGTGATTTTTAAACCGACAGGAGTATTTTATTTGAACTAAAATATTTTGTATATATTCCTCTTTATCAGATCTCGAGGGGGAAAATATTTGGTTGAAGATGTTCTAGCTTTCAGATAAGTTTCATGCTGTAGTTTCAGGCATTTCAGTCTAAGTTAAGTTGAAATCATCAATGAATATATGCCTGTGTTGGGTTTCATTTGGTCTGAATATGAGCTTTCTAAAATTGTTCTCATTCTTTTACAAGGGGTCTTCTTAATTTGATCCTCACACTCCTTCCATTTAAGATGCGTGCAGGCTTGTGTTCACATCCATCCTGCTGCTCAACAGGAGGCATAATTGGATCCAGTTTGAAAGGATTCCTCTTCCATGAGCTTTTGTTTCCGGTTGCCAAACAAATGTATTATCTGACTTTGTGGTCCCTTCTAGTTGTCTGTCACATTCTGCTGGCTGGTGGAAGAACAGACTGCATAGGAGATGCTTGCCCATGCTTTTTATTCTGTTATCTTCAGATCAGTATCGGCTTTTGAGGAAAGTACTAAAAAAGGGAAGGAAATTCTTGCTATATATGTGCAAGCAAGAGGGTATATGGTCACTGGAAGACCAGTGAGTTTTTCTAATGCTTTATTTCTGAAAAACTACAGCAGTTAGTTATTTCTGTAGGAGGAATACATTTGGTTGTTTAAATGCATCACACCTTTTGCAGAAAAGCTTTGAAGTTTCCGTTGTGATAGTGCTGGTGCTAAAGCCAGAAACCAGTGGTGCAACAGACATGGTGCTGCTTGTTTGAGCTTCATTTTTACTGACAAAATAAATCAGTGTCACCTGACAACAGTGATTTCAGTGTAGCTGTTTATCCACATAACTGTGGTCTCTTTCTGGCATCTCGTACCTGTAAAATCCTTTGTATATGGAAAAATGTTAAATGGTGCTAAGTGCTATTGTGGTCTTTAATTATGATAAAGCACAAATAGCATCTAAAAAGCTAAGTTGTTATAAATAATTATAAGGTTGCCTTTTATTTATTTTTAAATAATGTAATTACTTTTGCTGACTTTTTTCTTTAAACTCCCACTTTGTCTGAATTTTCATGACTTCGTGTTCATGGTCTTGCTATGAATCTTCTCCCCTCCTGTGGTATGTATTATTTGGTGAGAGGATAATTTTTGTCACTGAAAGTAAAGGAAAAAAAAAAAAACCAACCAAACAAAACCAGCAACAATCCAAATTAAAACAAAACCACCACCACAAAAAAAACCCAAACAAAACCAACAAAAACAAACCCAAAAAAACACCCCAAAAAAAACCCCAAAACCTGAAACAAAAAAAATCCACCCAATAAACCCTTTGCCTTAACTAAGTGCATTGGGCTCATGGAGCTCTGAATTAGGGGGCAATTCTTAAGTTGTCACAATCCAGTAGTTGACAGCAATAAAGGGAAATACCTGCACAACACTCACAGTAGTCTCTCCTCTGTGTGGTTTATCTATTTGTATAATGCCAGTAATGTACTGGACATTTAATAAAAGAAGGTGCTGCTAGCAGGCAGCTTAATCTAGAAATATCCCCCAAGGATAATATATATTGCAGTAGGTAATAGGGATAGAACAGGATTTTAACATCATACTGCGGCTATGGCTTTTATTTTTTTGTAATTGCTCTGTAGGCATCTGATTTTTCTCTGCATCTGTGACTTGTCTCAAGCCAGGTCAAGGTCAACACAACATTACTAAAATTATTTAGATTTGTCTTATGACTGGCAAAGTGATAAAACTATTATTTTTAAATTTGAAATTGAGTTGACATTTCAGGGACATAAAAGTGATGTGATCTTTGATTCTCAGCGGTGGCGATGGAGGCTACTGATGTGTGTTGGCACTCCCTTCTTGTGGAGCAGCAGATTGGTTGTAGTTGGTATATTATTGCTAATAGCTCTCAAATTCCTTGCAGTCGTCCTGTCCTACCTTTGCTCTTCCTATGAACAACCGATTCTTAGGTTGGCAGCAGGCAGGGAGATTGTAGGGTAGCAGGTAACTGTTATATCAGCCACTTGAAAGTGTGCAATAGATAGCAGCAAGGCCTAATTAACAGCTGCAATTGCACCGTTGGGAAGTGTCTACTCGTACAGAGGAGTCTTGCAGTCTGCTCAGGGTTGCCTTGATTATTTTACTGGGTACTGTGGATGCTTGGAGCCCAGTAAAAATATTGTGTATCTGATTACTTCTCCAGAATCAACCCCTTAATAGCCATCACAAATACTTAAATGCAATGTGTCTTCCCAAGGACTGGGTCAAATGAGGTTTGAATTTAGATGATGAAATCTATGGTGTGGTGGTTTTTTTCCTTTCCCTCTGTATGGTCCAAATGAAAAAAAATGAGAGCTGTGCTGCTTTTTCCATTATTGAGAGAGAGATTTCACCAGAGCACCTACCTGAAATAAAGCCACTCCGTATCAGTTGCCTTTAAAACTATGACTTAGGTACATCATTTCATGAGTAGTGAAGACTTTACCTTTTTGCCTACCCTCTATTATTACGAAAAATAACTCCGTTTGAAAAAAAGTGTTGTTTGTGGTAGTGACTTTTGAAACTGCAATGAAATGATTGAAAGGAATACAGAACAAAATAAGAAACTTGGGACTAGTGCTCTTGTACTGCTTTATTTGCTAAGGCATAGCTCAGGTATCACTTACTTGCAGAGTGTTTGTTTTTGGTAATGAAAGGTGGGTGTTAGTATTTTCTACCTGTCTAAGGTGATGAAGTCTGCCTCATTTTGTAAGGTAGTAGAAAGCCCTCAGAAGAAAGTTACAAGGTGCATGAACTGTTTAATCTTCCTGTTGAGTTATACAACAATATTATAATCAGTACAGTCTGATGAAGGAAAAGAAAGGCTTTGGCATTAAAGTAGTGTAACTGATGCTTGACAATGATAGCATCCTTAAAGTAATTATTTCTTAAGTTCTGTGCTTTGTCATAATGCTGCCAATTCTGTGCCTTTGAGAAGTGTTTCCCTTTTTTCTCTGTTGGGAGATACCTTCTAGACAACATGTTTCTCCCCTCTGTTTCTTTTGGATCCTGACAGATTCTACATTTGGTCATGGAAAAGACATTTCCCATAGCAGAGAGCTACATTAGAAAAACAAATCAGTGAACAGTTGTGGTTCTCTTGTTTGACAGTTTATGGAGCAAATGCTGGC
This sequence comes from Merops nubicus, assembly GCF_000691845.1. NCBI lineage: Eukaryota > Metazoa > Chordata > Aves > Coraciiformes > Meropidae > Merops > Merops nubicus. Next base: position 10,443 of record NW_008623279.1, on the reverse strand, counting down.
CATGCACCATTTAGCATTCTCCAAGACAAAGTACCCACACAGTGCTGCCAATTTCATTAGAGAGCTACACCAGCTACTTTTAAAATTTGGTCCTGTTTACATAGGAATTTCAGTTTTACTACCATACCCATCAAAAGGTTATTGTCTGCACACAGAGAGTCACTGTTTTTAGCAAATCTGCCTATAAATCTAAGTAACCAGTAATTAAATGGAAGCCTGAATACCAGGCAAGGAATAAAACTGAGGGTCTCCCTGTGGATTATGAAGTTATGCTTAACACAGCCTGGCTTCAAGCACCAATCAGCCAAAAAAAGTATTGTAATTCATCATTGGGACCTACCTTTCCAAGAAACCAAAAGTTACATTTCAACAAAAGGTGAGAGATGACTCAAGGAACAAAACGGTCACCACAAACTGGTGATTTCTTTTTCCTTCCAAAGAAAGGTAGCTGGAATTGGTGCTGCTTTCCCAGTTCATGACACACATGGGAATAAAAGCTGGGTGCTTGGGGACAGCATAGGGAAAAGTATATCCAAAAGTGTGGTGGTGTTCTCAGTTGCAGCATCAGCCTCCCACTGGTCCTCCACATCTGTCTGCTTTTGCCTTCCACTCCTCTTTCCACAGTCCAGGATCCTCAACAGGACCTCGCAGGTTGAGAAGCAGGGTATAGAGTTCACATACTATACACATTAATTATATGTCCACAGTGTATCAGGCTTTGCCAGAATCTGTCTACAGCCAAGACATAATGTATAGCAACACTTTTTTAATGAGAAACATGCATCTGTTACACGTTTAGCAGAGGATATTTCTGGAGCAGTGTTAAGAAAATATGCTTTCGTTTTACAGACCCATACCCCTCTGTCTCTCTGTAGAGATGTCATTTTAGAGTCAGAGACCAGACACAAGGGCTTTCAAAGGCTGTAAGTCTTAAAGCGGGATAAAAGCCTGGCAGTTCTAACCACTCTAAGCATGGTGTAAGTCTCATTGTCCCTTCTTCTGCTCCCATGTCCAACCCACCAAACTGACGTGCTGTTCAGAGGGTTGAGGAGATATTTCCAGAGATGCACATGAATAAAAATTGCTGTTTTGTTTAGAAGTCTTGCACAAATGTGTAAATTACTAATGTTTAGTAGAAAAGCTGTTGTAAAACAGTGTCATTCAAAGCTAAAGTTAAAGGTATTGGTTTTATTAGACTATCATTTCAACACCTTTCATTGCTTTCAGGTGAAAAACTTTCTTTTTCAAAACATTGACACTTGAGTCAAAAACTAGCCTGAAATATTTTTTTTTTTTTTTTTTTTAGATGGATGATACATGTAATAGCTATGAATGGCCCCAAGATTGAAGTTGAGGCTTGAAGACAGAGCTGTGAGTGTGATGGGAGCTCCCTCTGTGTGTTGTGGTGAAAGCAGCTGTGAATGATCTCTGCCCATGATTTGAGCTAGCATGAGGCACTGTAAACATTGCCAGCATGTGCTGAGCCCGAGGTGATGGCACAGAGCTAAAGGTGATGTCCCTGTGGCTCAACAGAGTTTATTAGTTTGGCCCAGAGCCATGCTAAGTGTTCAAAAAGCTTTTGGTTATCTCTGGGTGTGGGCAGGGATTCCTTTCTCTTCAGAACAAGTTTGAACCTGTCAGCGTCACAACTGACAGATGTATCCTGTGAATCCACATCTTTGATGAAAGGAAACTGGCATTGTTTAGTATCTTGCCTCTCTTGGATTGCCTTTGAGTTTATTTTTTTTTTAACCTTGCAAAGCTTGCTTCAATGTGTAGAAATATTAAAAGAAGGACAAGCAAATAGTTCCTGATTTGGTGCCCATCCAAAACACCAAAAGATTTTTTTCTAGACAGTGTTTCACCTTTGTCAAGTCATCTTTTGTGAGCTCTGTACCTGTAGACTTGGCAGTCTTTAGTATAAAGATGCTTGAAAATTGTTTCCATGTGAGGAGGTTAGGAGAGATGAAGCTGTTAACAGATGTAGTCACTCCCAAACCTGCAACTGAAAGCTCATTTGATACCTTGGTCTGACTTGGACAGAGCTTCTGGAGAAAGATCATAGAATCATTCTGGTTGGAAGAGACCTTCAAGATCGTGAAGTCCAACCATTAATTGTTGTTTAAACTCCCACCTCTCACAGACACTACAAGCCCTGTGTATTCATGTACCACTGCAGAGTGCTGCAAAAATCTCCAGAAGCCTATACTCCTGGAAGAGCATCTCCCAAAGACTTGTGGACCAAGGTCTTAGACAGCAGTAGACATATCTTTGTAGAGTTGGAAATTGAGAACCAAGAGGATGTCTAGCCACTTTTTGCTTCAGGCTCTGTCTACTTCAGCTGTGCTGAAGGCTCCTCTGGGAATGGTTGCCAGATGATTAGAAGAGGAAGAGATGCCAAGGAGACCTCCTGAGCTGTACAGTGGGAAGCTGCACTGAAGGAATGGTGGTTTAGAGCAAGTTATAGACAGTAAGTGTCCTCCTTATCAGGACTACTGGAGTTTTGTTGAAGCCAGGATTAGATGATGCAGAATTCACATCTACTTAGGATTTCCATTGGTTCTATCTCTGCTCAGCCTATAGCAGAGTGATGATACTGAAGGTTTTCCCATGATGTATCCTGCTTCATCCAAGGCTGCTTGGATGACTTACATGAAGCAACCATCTCCACGATGTCAGGAAGAAAGTTTTCCTTGACTTGAGTTACCTAGGTCCTTTGTTTCATGGTGTGTCTCTGGTTAGGCAGCAGAAGGCATAGTGCTGTACGTGGAGAAAAGGAGGGAAGATATATTCTTCCTCTTCCCTGAGGGTGAATCCCCCTTCTGCTCTTCTTCACAGTTTGTGTACAACTTTGATATCCCTACTCTGCAGATTTCCCAATGGCATCTCAGCTCCCACCTCTGGGACTGCTCTCTGTGGAGAAGTCAGTGTGTATGTAAGTGGCAGGCAAGTGTTGCCTGAACAGTAAGTAGCAGGAAAAGTTGGGATGAACCACTGCTGGCTGAAACAAAGGTTTAGTTTGGGCAAGGATGTTCCCCCCCTTCTAAACTTCCAAAATATGTAATTTAAATTTGTGTTCAGAAGATTAACAAGGGAGAGGTGATAGTGTAGTTGTCACTGTCTTCCTGTCTCCCACAAGGAGCTCAAGGTGCTTTCTGTTTGACTTCTCTAGCAGCAAAATAGGACAGAGTGTGTTCAGCATGTTGCTTCAGTGTGTATATATACAAACAGCTTGTAGTATTGTGGTCTACTGAATACTTTAAGGCTTTACACTTTGGCCTGTGTGTTTTGCCAATGACCAGGCCCAACAAAAATGATAACACCAGCAGGGAGATGAACCAATATGCAGACTGTATTGTAGACAGAAATGTTACTATATGAATGACCGCCGGGGGTACAAACAAGTCAACAAGCTCATACATGATCGACACCACCCCCAACGATCCCACAAACAACATGACCCGGCCCACAACAGGTGGTACAAACAGTGAACTGAGGTTGCCCACAGTTGGCATGGGAAACAGCCAGACCAGCCAGTTAAACACGTAAGAAAAGGGTGCCCCCATGGCAACTCTCACCCCATCGACCCACGTTTGCAAAGGCTTAGACAGACCAGGGCCCAGCTCCAGGGTGAGTCAAGAGGTCTTCCCTGAACCAGGAAGCTCTGGGGAGTGCACTCCACAGACAGACACTCCTGCCTCCCTGCAAGTGGTCCCAGCTTTTAACCCCAAGCAGGGGCACCTGACCTTTGTCAACTCAATGCAGGACCCCTGGGGCTCATTTCCCTTCTGGCTCTCCCTGCAGGGCCGGCCACACCCTGGGGGGAAGCTATAAGGCAAACTCACCACCTCTTTATGAAGGGCTGTGGGAATCACCCATATGTCAACCTTAATTCAGGGGCTCGGGGTTCAAACCCCAGCATTTCACCTGTGTCATGATAAAAATAAGTACAGAACTATCAAATTTTCTCGCAGGACAAAAATTCCATCTTCCAGCACCTCTAATTATTTCCATTCTGCTGTCTGAAAAGGATCTGGAGACAATTTGGGAAGCCAATTTACAGTTGACTTGGGAAGAAGTTATATACCCTCCTGAGCCTCCTTAGATGTGCAGGCAGCGGCATGTGATCAGTAGGAAATCTCTTGTTTAATATTTTTGATGCTCGTGGAGAGACCTTGAGACTATGAAACTCGGCCTGGGTCCTGCCTACCTGTATGTGCAATTTTTGTAGTTGTGGTGGACCAAATTGCCCACTTGTTGAAGAGCTTTGTGTGGCAGGGGAAGTGGTGAAGGACAACTGAAAATGTGAACGGTGACTGTGCTCTGCAGAATGCTTTATTGTGAGGTGCATGGTGTGCAGTTCTTCACTTCTTCCTAGTGATGGCTTGGGTGGCCTTGAGGCTTCTGGGTCCAGCAATGGTACCTCCAGGTGTCAGTGGGACATGCTTCCAGCTCTGGTAGAGCTGAGGGTGCCTGTGAATAGCTTCTGTAGCCCCAACAATGAAGGGAGGTAGCAGGAAGGGTGCATGTGCACCTCAAGCACCAAGCTACTGCTGCTCCCAGAGCTCTCTGTCTGATCCTAGCTCTACAGATGGATCCAGATTTTTCTTTGGCTTTTCTTACATACCAGGGCTGCATATGTCATCCTGCATGCCTCTTTAATCCTATTAGGGCTGTGTTTAACTGGTGATAGGATTTGTCACTAATGAGTGTGTTGAGGTTAGTAATTTTCAATTATACTTTTCTAACTCTCAATTAAAAAGGTGGTTGACTTTTTATACGGAGATTTTTTTTTTTTAAAAAAATCTTATTTTTCATATAGGCTGGCTGCAAATTGTAAAATTGGGACTTGTGAATGTACACAATTAACATTGTTAAGAAAAATTGTAAAAAGTGGTCTTCATGGTGAATACTGAGAATTTTATTTTAAGATTTTATGTGCTTTATGCTATGCTGGCAAATTGAAAAAATATTGGATCCTTATATGGAGAACCAGCAATTTCCCACAGCCCTGCTTTTACCGTGCTGAACGCATTTCATTTTGTGTGTGATTTTTCCCCAGTTGCCAACTGAATACATCATACAATTTTTTTGGCTTAGTCTTTCTGTCTTATGACCATCAGCAGATATTTTGAGTAGCATTTTATAAAGCCGCAGATCCTTTTTGCTGTCTTGGATTTCGCCTGTTACCACTGGTAATGGAAAAGGTTTTATTAATTTTGTGGCATCAGTGAGCTTTTCAGATGAGGCTTTGGGAGAGTCTTTCTGTGTGACCGTAATTCTGGTTGCCCTCTGTGTTGGCAAAAGAGGGGCATGTCTGACAGTCTCTGGTGTGTTCTTCAAAAGTAATGCAAGATTGCCCTGTAAAGGGATGGGGGAAAAAGGTTGGTACTTGTAAACATTTCAAGATGCTCTGCAAATCCTTTATGATTATCTAAGTGTTGAAGAGACAGAACTGAATTTGAGGCATACTGCTGAAGTTGAGAATAGATGGAGAAAAGAGAAGATGGGACCAGGCGCGTGGGCTGGCAGTAGTGGTTGTAGAAACATGGAATATTCTTGCATGGCAAACTAGTGCTTTATGGAAATTGTAGACTAACCACCAGAAACTGAGTTAAAGTCAGGGAGGGAGTAACACTGCTTGTCTGTTGCAGTTTTAGGGATAAATGTGGGTTATTGCTTTCGGTCTAAATATTTATGGTGTTTAGGATATTGTGTGTATTTTGCAGAGAGTTTATAAGAGAGTAACAAATAATCTCATACTGAAGCCTGATTCAAGTGGAGTGAACTAAGATGCCAACTTGGGATAGCTTCAGTTAATGGTAGTGGGCCAAGGGCTAACATCCTAATCAGCATACCTGAAAGTTACAACCTGTGTGCAGAAGGGGCTATTACTTAAGATGCTGTAAGGGATTCTGAAAGGTGGAAATTGGAAGTAGCAAGCTTAGTAGCAAGTTTAATCTGAGTAAAGGGAAGAGCATCTTCATGGTTGGATCTCATAAGTAGTAGACCATTTCTCCGGGGAAAAGATGAGAGCCCTGTCCATAGAGATGTTTAAATTTAGGCTGTGTGGGACATCGGAATGTGAATTGCTGTGAGGTAGCCCTTCCCTGGCAGGATGAGGACTGGCTGCAGTATTTGGCTGTCAGCGATGTTATGATTAAATGTTTCCTGGAATGATACATAGGGGGTTTAACACCGTAAAAGACGGGGGTTTGTTGGTATAGTGCTTGGGGTGAAAATATCTGTGATGAATTATTGGCTCAAAGATTTGACAGTGAAAGACGGGGGTTTGTTGGTATAGCGCTTGGGGTGAAAATATCTGTGATGAATTATCACTGTCAAATCTTTGAGCCAATATTTTTATTAGAGAACATGTCCCACAAGATCTCCACTTGCACAGTTATATGTGTGGAGAGAGTATCACCTAAGGCAAATACTGATAGATCATTCACTAAACCTTGTATTGTAAGTGGCAGTGTGTATTGAGGGCTAGGAACAAGTGTAAAGGTGGCTTTGATTGCTGCTTTCAAATTTACCTCAAGTGAATTACTTTGTCCTCTTCCACTTGGTGAATATTGAATCCCAGTTGCACAAGAGAGGGGATATTAATTGCCATTTACTGAATTCAGACTGAAACAGATTTTGATCAGCAGCTGCTTCTTGCTTGTATAAAATGGTTGTAGAAATTAAGACGTTCAGCCTGCCAGCTATAAAGAGTAACAAATAGGGCTGAATCACCACAAAGTGTCCAGGTTATTTAAAATACTTATCTTGTGATATGGAAAAAGTAGTAAAAGATTATAATAAGATTTTTCCCATTTCTGAGCTCTGCTCAACCAATAAGCCTATTTAAACATTTTGCTTCTTTCAAAACAATTTACTTTGGTTTGGAACAGTACTTTTTTTCTTCTGATTCACATGCTGACTTTGTTTTTATTTCTTGCAGTATTTCATGTTTTACTGACAATTCTGTGTTATAGGGAAGACAGTCTCCCAAAATAAAACGTGTTTGCTAAATACTTCAAGGAACGATGTGGAGGTAACTGGTTTTGGGTCTCAGGATGTGGGCTTGATATTAACTTTTTGTTCACTTGTATTCTCTATATCCCCTTGAGATAGGAGATTCTTACTGTGCAGTTATCTTTCATGACCAAAGAACATTTTATGGGGAAGTTTTATGTATTACTGATGCCTTTTCCCATTCATCTCTATGGATTTCTTTGTAGAATTGCTGTAGTTGAAGTTAACTTGTAGAAGCTGAATTTGTTATACATGGTTTCTCATATTGCACTTGGTATTACAGTACAAAGTATTATTGATAATTCATTCATCATTGTTTTAAGTTTTTTCCATTCATTATTGGCATGTTGTTATAAATATATATTATTGTAGTCATTATTGTGTGTATTATTGGTATGCATTTGCAATACTTAGAACATATAAAATCTTGCTGAGAAAAAATAGGAAAGGTTAAATGGTGTCCTCAAAAGTTCATCAAGAGTTTATGGGGGAGCTGTGTCAGTAAACGGACAGCAAAAGTTCTCTCTCATTTATCTTATCCTGGTTTCTGCCATGCTTTCTGAACTGCTTTTGGAGTAGGAGCCATAAGCTCCTAAGCTCTAAGTGCTAAACCTGGAAAAGCTCCAATTTTGTGGTTTAGCCATGTGAGGTCTTTGCTATCACATGGATAATAGACAATCCCTTTTGCATTCCCTGCATAAAAAGCAAGTCAACTGGAAGCATGTTTGTACTAAGCCACATCAAAGTTATCCTCTGAGTTAAGACTGTATAATAGATCCTTTAAGAGTAAATTTGTACAGAAAGGTTAGAATTTTTTGTTCCGATATAATTTCACAAATAGTTTAATACCTGTTAAAAGTTACTGTTTTATTTCATCTGAATGAATTGGAGTGTGGTTAATTTGTGTGCATCTTTGTATACTGCAAAAAAACTTCTGTATGAAATTTGTTAGATAAGGTGCCAGGAAATGAGAATAAGCCTTAGATGGGAATGGCTGTAAAGATGCATGAAGAGTAATTCTGTAAGAATTAAATAAGGCTTAGAGCTAATTATCCAGATGAATATCATTGCAATGCTTTGCTGCCTTGTAGTAGTTCATGAGCCATGCTACTTCACATAGCAAGGTGCTAGGTGCTATGCAAAGAAAGTCAACAAAACTGTCTCTCTGACAGCAAGAAACCTCCAGAGAAGTTTTTTTAGTAGGCAAGGATTTTGTAGCCTAGCTGATTCAGAGTAGGGAATGATGCCTTTGACTCTAGGTCTGCTCTGAAGGCAGGGTGCCAAGTTTCTGGGGTTTTTGCTGTGGTTAAAGCCTTTTAGCCCATCATCCTCCAGCAAGTGAATGTTGACAGTCTCTACCTGTTCACATGGTAACACTGCTTTTGCTGATACATACTTATATTTTTAATTATAATAGTGGCTTTAACTGAATGAAACTATTGGTTGTTCCTGGGAGCCAAGTATATACCCAGTGTTACATACACAACTATTTCCAGTGATTAGATGCTAGCAGACTTGTGTCTGGGATTATGTCTATGTTCACTAGCCTTTCTGGTTTAAAGTTCATGTGACAAAAGAATATCAGCTTGCTACCCAGTTTAACAGTCCCATTTGTTTTTATGCTTGTTTTGCAAAAAGAAACACATTTCAGCTGCAGTGTTTTGTTGTTCTTGTGGTTGTTGGTCAGTTGTTTTTTTTTTTTTTACTTCAGTAGGCAAGTAGGTATTGTAATTAAAGTAGACCCTTTCTTTGCTTTGTTTCCCAGAAACATTAAATTTATTAATCTCTTGAAGCCATTAGCCTTGTACATCAAGCTTTCCTGATGCATTGCTTCTTTTCTTAATTGTAGATGTATTTTTCGATATTTGTTTTTAAACCTGTATGTAGTTTTGAGTCTCTGAAACCAACAAATTAATGCGTATCTTTGTATTAAAGTCCATTTTGCAAATGGTTGGAATGGGGTCTGGTACAAACTCCAATTTTTAAAATGTTTTTACGTTTATATTAAAATTTATCTAGTTGTGCAATGCAAAACCATAGAGGAGGCAAATTTCTGAATTATGAAACATGCTCTTAGTATTCCATAAATGCTGATAAAGACAGGTTGCATCTTGAGATTGGACTTCTTTATTTTGTCTTGGGAGTTTTGATGAATTCATTAGTGCTTTCTCAAGTGGAAGCCTGCAAGTTACATCTCAGAAATTAGACTCAACTTGTCAAGTTACAAAGTAATCCCTTCAAAAGTAACTTGCCAATCAAGGTATACTAGATTGAGTATTTTAATGTTTAGAATTGATTAAATGTTGATCTCATCCCAGGAATAAAGGGTTGATAATAGGATGCAAAATTTTCAATATGGTTCTGGAAAGGAAACAGTGAAGTAGCCCAGCAGCAGTACTGGATGGGTCACAGATTGTGGCAGTTCAGTCAAACTCTGCAGACCAGGCAGTGCTGCCATTTTACAGATGTGCAAACTGAGGCACAGAAGGTTAAATACGAGCTGGTCATGGCACTATCAGCAAACATAAATGATTTGATACTACCGTGATAAGCCAAATGAAGGGTAATTAGCTGGTAGATGAACATTGATTTTCTTCATTTTTCAACCCTTCCAGTACTAGAGTTTGTGTGTGTTGGGGTGCTGTCACAGGGAGAGGGTGAAGACCTGCCTGGTGCATGAAACTGGTCCTTCAGATAAGGCAGGAGGATGTTTTAAAGGGGAAACAGAAGAGTTTTGACAAGTTGTTAGTTGTTTAGTAGATGGAGAGAGAGCTCTCAGAGGTCACAGTAGCCAGTCATCCGGGATTGTTGAGTTTCTTAAGAGCTGTAACATTGCAGCACGTTGTGCTCTGTCTGTAGACCAGTAACCTGAACTTCATGAGACCTGCAGGTTGTTCTTTTCATCCCTGTCGAGGCATTTAATGTGTTCTGTTTCTCCTTTCCTGGCCATGGTCACTTTTTGGCTCTTGAGCATTTGATGCAATAGAAGCCTACATTTATGCTAGCAGTGAAGCAGTCTGTGATGTCTTTTCAGTTCATCATGTTACATTTTCTTGCCTTAGGAGTGTTACAAGCCATCTGAATGTAGATATACTAGGAAGGTTGGCAGTCTGAAGCCATCATTACAGAATCACAGAATGTTAGGGGTTGGAAGGGATCTCTGGAGATCATAGGGTCCAAACCCCCTGCCAGAGAAGGACCATCTAGTCTAGGGCAGGTCACACAGGAACAAATCCAGCCTGGTCTTAAAAGTCTCCAAGGAAGGAGACTCCACAGCCTCCCTGGGGAAGCCTGTTCCAGTACTCTGGAACCCTTACAGTAAAGAAGTTCTTCCTCAAATTGAGGTGGAACTTCCTGTGCTCCAGTTTGTCTGTTGCCCATCATCCCATTGCAGGGTACAAGTGAAAACAGATTGCCCCT
>NW_008623278.1:20787-42203 GCF_000691845.1 Merops nubicus | reverse complement strand
CCCTTTTTACACGGAACCAGAACAATCCTGAATTATCTTTTTTCATTCCTGTATTATTATTGGTAGTGATAAAAGTGATTCAAATAGAAGAAGAAGGATGAAGTCCTGGTTGACTGTAGGTAATGGGTGTTTCAGTATTAGTTTGTGAAGCAGATTTTCTCCCAGTAAATGTATTTTACAGAGGAAATGTCAAAGGCATTGTGATTAGTTGGTTGTTTTTTAAGTATGTGCAGATCCTCCGACCCTCTTGCTGTGGTTGTTTGCAAGAATATCATCTCTGTGTAGTTACTGCTGACAAGCAGGCTAGGTAGTACAGATCCTGGTGCAGGAGGGCAGGATTGTCCAGTCTGGTGAAAATGCTTGGGCAGTACAACTCTTTTCAGGCAGCTGCATGTCCGCATCCTTACATATTTCACATTATAAAAGAAATTTAGAAGTGTGTGTTTAACTTCAGACACATAGATTTGAAAGAATGATGGTGATTATTATTATTACATAAAACACTGAAAGGAGAGCAAGGACCAAAAGATAGAGCTTGGTGGCTAGATAAGCAGCATAAAGCTCAGATTCTTTCTTATCCCTCTAAGCAATTCTATCTTCGTTGTGCAAGTATCGCTCCCAGTGAAATCAATAGAAGTATTGCTTCCATAAGCAGCAGGCAATCCTGCAATACAACTGTGAGCTGCCATTTTTTCAGTGTCTGCTCCTTTTGTTAAATAAATCTGAAAGGTGAGTGTGATGCATTACATCACTGGAAAGTTCATAAAACTCCATCACTTAGAGTTTACAGTCACGAAGTTGGTCCTGACAGTTTTTCAGTTAAAAGAAAAAAAAAGGTGTTCTAAAATACTGAGAGATTTAAGAGGTTTGGAATTTAAAATAATTCTAGCTATCGCATAGTTTCTATTGTGGTAGATAAATATATATCAAAATTAATTTTATTCACCTGAATAGTTGTATCTGTGATACAATGAATGAAGCTTGTTGCCTAAACATTATATTTTATTGTTTATGTTGTAACTAAATCATAGGAGAAAATGCTTTTGCCAAAGTAATTTTGGTAAACTAGTTAAAGTCTTATTGAAAAGGTCTTGGTCTGACGAATTAGGGATTTTGGGCTTTGAGGAGAATCCAAAAATATATTTTAGGACTTAGTATGACTCCTCATGTCCATTGTAGCCCATAATGTTCAGAGAGCAGAAGCTATTCTGACCTTTTTTTTTTTTTTAGGTTAACACATGTACTGACCTGAAAGCTGCAGTTGTGAGAATGGTCTCTGAATGAGAGTTGCTGTACCAGGAACTACTTTGCACAAATGTGTGTATTTTGAGCCAGAGTGCTCAGTTTCCAGTGAAGGAGGATCATCTGTTTGGGAAATATATTCCTCGAGCCAATGCGTGTTATAATTTGGAAACTCTGACCAAGCAGAACTGGAAAAAGAGAGTTTGTTGTAGGAAAAAGTTATAACAACTGCTGTGCATTTGTGGGAAGAAATTATAGAGTAACACCATTTTGTTGTCTGTTTAAGAAACGCTGGTCCCTCTATGGTATCGGAACCAGCAAGTAGACAGGATTGCAGATGTATCTCCTTTTGGAGTAGAAAACAATTTATTTCTTGAGCAAAAACCTTTTATGAAAGTGTGCTTGAATATATTGCAGTGATCTGAAACTCTTGACAATTATTCTTCAAATTACGAAGAGAAAATAGTATGTGACGTTTAGTGAAATAGCACAATAGCAAACTTCTATTGGTATTATGGTGCTGGGTTCAACCCTACTAATTCTCTGATCAAAAGGGTACTAGAAAAAAAAAATACCATTTTTTATGCATGATGCACTGGAAACATTAATGGTGATTTTCTGATAGACTCCAAAAGCAAAACATGAAGTCAAAATCTGGACTGCAGAAGAGGATTCTGGGACCAGATCCTGCAGTGTTACACATTTCTCTGCCTCTGGCCAGAAAGATAATTTTTCTTTAACTTCATAGGGATTTCATCCCCTGTTTTGTGCTGGGTTGTTTGTCTGTCCTACTATGTGTTCTTACCCGGAGAAGATCTTTATTATTTCCCTATGAGGGGATTCTGTGTAGGTGAGGGGAATTTCTTGTCTCTCCTTCCTTCCTTCCTTCCTTCCTTCCTCCTTCCTGCCTTCCTTCCTTCCTTCCTGCCGTCCTTCCTTCCTTCCTTCCTTCCTTCCTTCCTTCCTTCCTTCCTTCCTTCCTTCCTTCCTTTTCTTTCTTAATTTCTTTCTTAAATTTCTCTTTCTTTCTTAATTTCTTTTTGCTGAAATGCAGAATATGTTAAAATAATAACAGCCTGTCTAGAAGTGCCAGCTTGGTGGTAAAAAAATATTTACTAGATTGGACTGCTTACCCTTTTTTTGTTACAAGACTGCAATGTTTTATATTTTATGTATACAAACCCTGATTGTTCATAAACAGTCTCTTTTGACATGGCTTTTATATTGGTAACTAGAGGCATTAATAGCAAAACCTGATGGAGCTCTCTAGCTGAAGTGGAGGGCAGTTAATTATTTTTCACCCTGTAACCCGTTTAACAATTTCTGTAACTTCATTAATCTGAAAATGTCATGTATGTCTCAGAAGGACATATTTTGTCTCTAGATTATTACATTTTCCCCCAGAATAAAATAAACATGGTTTTAACAGGATCATTAATATGTCTCTTTAAATATGAATGCTGTAGGCACTCTAGTAAACAAAAGCATTAATGCCATTATTTACAGTGTACATTAAAAAATCCCATAAGAATGTTCTATATAATAGTTTCATTCAGTACCTTTTTTTTCTTTCTCTCAAGAATTGGGATTTCATCCAAATTCTAAAGGTTAAGTTGTCAGTGGAGCTCAAAGGGTGTTTTGTTTCCATTTGTATAACTAGTTTAATGTTTTTTAAGTCATCAGCCTATACCAACAATGGAATCAGTCAGTTACAGGGAAGCTTAGTCGGACATTCTTAAAGTTCTCTTCACAGTAGCAAATGGTGCTGAAGCTAATACAGGAAAAGACGAAGTCTTTTTCACTGAAGAAGTTATTTTAATTAGTACTTAGCACAGAATAATAAATATTCAAATACTTATGTAATGTTCCAGCTTTGAGATTAGAAATTACATTGAACATGCAGTAGGAGAGCAAAGTCTATGCTTACATCAGTTTAATAATTACATTGTATTTCCTTGTTAAAGCTTCATGAAATTTTCATGAAATATTATCAGTGTCTGAAAAAGGCAAGTGCCATGAATTTTATTTAGCTAACCCTGCAGGTTAAAATACTGTGGACCATCACTGGAACCTCCTACGGTAATGAATAGTTGAATTATTGAATGTTAGTTATTAATTTCTGCACATTCAAAGGAGAATTGGGTAAGGGAGACTGGGTTTTATGCCTGTGGGCTTTTAGTGATACAATGGGTGATAAAATCTGCTTCTTTACAACTGTTGAAGTGAACAGTATAAATGAAATCAATAGCATGTAACTTTAAGCACTTTGCCCTAACAGATGATTTCTCTGCATTTGTGTATACTGTGTGCACGAACTTTTCCAAAATATTATTTCCATTTTGGGCTTGAATAAGGCACACTTTTTTGCTTTCCTGGTTAACAGTGAGTAATGTCAGCAGATAATTAGAATGCTGAAGCTAGAAAATAATACTTAGCAGCTGTTCTGGCTGCCTACCACCAGTTGTTTCAGGGATGTCATAGGGGCCACCCGGAGTGCTTTGCAGCAGCTGTAAACATGGACAGGCTTCTCTGGCTTACTCAAATGCCACTGAGTGCTTTGAGAGTGCACTAAGAATAGGCAAATATCTTCCATTTAGGACAGGGAAGTTGTGAAAGTTCCTCATGTTGAAAACCTAGTAAATGTGTCATTGATGTCTATTTTTGGTATGAAATGAAAATATCACTGTAGATTTCCATTCACCTTTCCCATTCATCTCTCCTCTGTCAGAAATGAGTACACCACACCTGAATATGAAATAGCCTGAAAACAAACCCAGCCATCTCACAGTTTAAGCAATTCTGGTTGCAGGGTGCTGCTGAAAGGAGTGGCCTGGCCTTGCTCTCCTCTTTCCAAACCTTTTCTCTTTGTTATTTGACTGGCAGAGATGGAACAGCAGGGTCAGTCAGATCAATCTGTTAATCTAACTGAAAATCATAAGCAGCATTTCCTTCCATAGGTTCAACAAGTTGACCAAGGTGTTCATTCATTTCACCTTCCATCACATGGCTATTGGAAAGTGATGAGAGTATGCCGTGCCCCAGGCCACCCCTTTCAGCAGCGCTGTGCCCATGGAACCACAGAGATACTCTGCTAGCCAGGGGCAGGCTACCTGCTTGTTGTTTTTTGATGCAATCTGCCAGGATTGAATTGCGACCTTAAACTGTCCGATGTATTGCTTGTGATTTAGAACCACAGAAAAATACAACAGACTTATAATCCGGTTCCTATTTGCAACAGCTCAAGTGTCCCATAGTGTGTCCCAGATGCTTGGAAACATCAAGGAGCATCAGTGTTAGTAAGGTCACTTATGCTAAATAGCAGGGAACATGCTGCAACTGTCTGATTTTCCTACCTCGAAGTATTATCCCATGAGAGGAGAATCTTATCCAAGTTCACCATCTCTCTGTACCTTTTGCCTGCAGCATGGCCCTGGACATAGGCCAGTGCCAAACAAGTGCTCTGTGTCTGTACTTAGCCAACCATTCACATGCCAGTGGTCTAACTCATCCTATCTAGGCTCTTGTGTAGTACCATCACTCTATTTTTTAAAAGAACTCATTATTTCTCACATACCGTATTAGAGGAGATGGGATCTATCTAAATATAAATGTACATTCCACTTGTGTATGAGAAAAAGAAGAATGTTATTATGTTCTGAGAACCTGGAAGAGAACTAGACCTATCAACTTTTCTTTATATGATGTTAGAAAATGTCAGACTAACGGACTAATACCTGTTCTGCAGATAGTATTCATCTTCAGTGTGGTTGTTATTATAGGTGATAAAGCTACAAGAGAAGGATGAGGTAAATATTGTCTGTGGGCAATGACGTTTTTAACCATTATTTGTTAAAAATATTATTGTGAATTATTGTGTCTTCACAAGATAGCCTAAAGAAAGACTCTACTCCTTCGTGTTCTGTTCATCTGTTTTAGTGCTTGTTCTATGAAAATTGATTTTTATCTCCATTAACTGCATGAAAGTGTGTGTTCGAGACAAAGAACCCTCCAACATTCACTAATTGTGCCCCGCCCTGATGTCTGAATCTGCCAGGAGCTCACAGTGATAACTGAAGTCACTGGACAGCATCTAGTGTTTTGAACACAAAAGTGATACCCATTTTGTGAGGTCAGGGCCTAGATGTTTCAGAGTGCTTGCTGAAATTACCAGATACTTCTAAATACATTATATTCCTGATCTGTAAAATGGAGACAGCCTTGCTAAACTGAATGGAAATCTCTAAAGTTGCACTGTGCTGATTTACTCATTATCTTTTAAAAGCAGTTTATTGCATGTGTCACTAGAAAGTTTGAGATTTTTTCGGTAAATATGAGATGAAGCTGCATGTAGATAAAGAAAACACTAAATAGCACATCAGTAACTGAGCTTTTAAGTAGTCAAAGGCACGCAGTAAGTAAAGCAGGCCCTCTCTGGAAAAATAGTGTGTGATTAGATAATTAACAATGGTATCACAGTGCACAACTGTGAGAGGACCAAAAGAAGCTAACACTGAGTATGCTATTTTGGTTCATTGTATTAGACTTTCCACATTCCTTTTTTTATGTGTAATGTAAATATACACTAAAAGAAAGGGCTAAGACAACTGCAAACCTAATGAAACTGATGCTTTGTCTGCACAGTCTGGCGTGTAAACTGTCTATGCCAATAAAGATTTTTCTCCAAACGTGTTCTGTGTGGGGTCATACCAGAGTGAAGCTCATTGTCTTTAATAAGATGTGATTCAGATCATAATTTAACTCAGTCCCATTTCCACTTAAGTTAGCATTTAACAGAGCTGTAAACAAGTGGGAAACCATAGAAATTCGGCTGTCCTACTGAAATTATTGCATGATCCTCAGGCTTTCCATTTTTAAGAGAAGTGGCCATCTCTGACATGTTTAGAAGGTAGTTTGCATGTTGTGGGGACTGTTGCTTAACGTGTTACAGTCCTCAAATGCACAGGTGGGTGCATGATGTTAGGACATGGGGCTGTAGTTTCTGTAAAGCCTTTTCATGTTGTGATGAAAGGCAGAACTTGATTCTTGAAATTTTCCAGCCTGGGGTGAGAGATGAGGAAAAGAAGCATGGCAAAAGAAGAGGAAACCAACGGCATGCTACAGGCAGAACCATGTGTTCTCATACAGTAATTGAACCACATCCTGCCCTTCTTTTGCGCATATAATGGCCATGGCAAAGACAATCTGCAAAGAAAATTTTTTTAAAATTTTATATATAAATTATTGTGTATCCAATGCTAAAGGTTCATCTGTTGAAACTAAAGCTACTTGAAGTTGAGAATTAATTAACCCATTAGTACTCTGTTAATAATTAAGAAGAGTACTTAATGGAGGATTCTTACAAAGAAGCATTAACAGATTCTCTCCTAATATCCAAGGGAGCACACAGCGTTTAAAAGTTTCTTACTAGAGACAATCTAAAATGTTTCTAATTTACTTTTTTTATTGAACAATAAATGTCTCCCCCTTTCAAGATTAGAAAGATGACAGCAATAACTGCAGTGCATCCCCAGGTCTGCAGAGACAACAGGTGTTGGTGCAAGATGAACTTGGTAAGACGTGGGGCAGGGACAGTGCTGAGGGAAACAGGCTGCGTGTGGTCTAGTGAGGAAGAATTCTGCTAGTTGTGGACCTCCAGCCAGTCCACCCCCAGCTCCCATGAGGTGCTGTAAAATATCGCTTAATTATAGAATTTCCTTGATCCTCTTTCCTCCCTTCAGAGATTCCTGGACCCACTCTTGATCAAGCTGAACACTCTAAGGCAAGACATTCATGGTGGTATTACAGCAGCACTGCTGCTGCTGTGATCCTTAGGGAGCTGTTGGTGTTTCCGTAGTGAACAGCGGGTTTGGAGGTTTCTAAACATGCTGGTAAACATAACTGCTGTTGGCAAGCATTTAAAACTACTCATTTGTGAGTTAAAAATACTGTTTTGGATAAAAAATTATTATAAGCTTACACTTCTAATGAAGTTTCCTTGGAAGAGACCCTGGCCCCTACTCAGAGGAGAAAAGCCACCTCACCTTGTGAGGGGGAGCCCACTTTAAAGTGTGGATGAGGCCACCGTCGGGGCAGGAAGGGGAAGCTGGTCCTGTAGTTACTGGGAGCATGTCTGGTTTCTGTCAATAGATGTTTTGTACCAGCATCTTTTAAAGTAAGTTTCTAAGGCACTAACAGCTTACACAAAATTTCTCTTTTGCTGCTAGATTCTGCATGGTAGTGGTTGCTGAAACACTGTGTGGCTTTGCTCTGGCTGTAGTTTTACCAGAAATTGCGCTGCAGTACCATGGGCAAGATCGCACAATAGACTGGGGGACATTGTGGCCCCAAGATCATTTTCTTAAGTCTGAAAAACTTTCCATCTGTATAAAAGTATATCTGCCACGTCACACATTGTCAAAGCACTGTGAGCAGAGTCTCTTGAGACAATCTTCCATGTCTGTTTACAAGGGACAGAGAGAAGAGTTGGGCAAGGATTTGGCTCTGCTGGCTCACAGAGATGTAGACAGATTTCCCAATGTTTGGCAATGGTGGTGCAGCCGGAAGGGGATGGCTGGATGTACTCCAGGGCAGTGGGAGCTGTGGCCCTGTTTGGAGCAGTTAATGAATCAGAAGGTGAGGGCTCTTGGTGCTGTTGAGTCATCAGCTTCCTGCTTGCCCTGAAGCAACTTTGCTTTGATGTGTGTGAGTCACAAAATCCACTCTCTCAAGTCCATATGACAAAGCCCTGATGGAGGACCCCATACAAGTACTACAGTGTTAGCCAAACTCCAAGTTTGTGTTATTTCAGGTGAGAGTTAGCTAAGGCAATAATGTGTTTCAAATACGTTTTTTCTCCTCCATTCCCCCTAGACCTTTTTAGATAAGTAGGTCTGAATTTCTTAATACTAAGGGGAAAAAACAAAACAAAACAAAAAAACAAAAAACAAAAACAAAACAAAACAAAACAAAACAAAAACAAACAAACAAAAAAACAAAAACAAAAACAAAAAACCAAGGTCTGAAAATAGAATCCACTGGGATCTGTTTGTCGTTGGAGTTCATACAAGCAGAAAGAGAATTAGTGTGCTTTGTGCTGCTGCTTGCTAATTTAAACTATCTGAGTTGTCTTGGAAAGACTGCAGTGGAAGTCAGGGATTAGAGCCTAGCAGTTAAAAAATGCAGCACACAGGAGCAGCACAAGTTCTGGAAGAACACTGACATTTCAAAGTGGGAAACAGACACTTAACAGGAAGCATTTAGCAAAAGGCTAAGGTACAACAGGTGGAATAGAATCAAAAAATCCTTGTAAAATACTGAGTTGTTTAGATCCCAACTTTGCTTTAATTTTTCTCTGATGAGTGTCTACCATTAGGATACATTTTAACCACTTACTGAGTTTCTACATGGTAGAACTTTATCAATGTAAGTGCCATGATCTGGGCAGCCTGGGAGTGACATTTATAGTGGCGTGTTCCGTGTCATATTACACAGATACTTCATGAATCTCATATGAGTTGTAAATATTATACTTGCCCTGATTTCACTAGGAGCACTGAAACTTCCTGCTTGCCTACAAAGACCCCCCGTCAATCTCATCTCTGATGCAGAAATAGAAGCTAAAATGAACTTTCTTCTTTTTTACCCTGCTTATTTATCAATGAAGACCTTGTTGAGAAATAAATAGACTGCTCTGATATTAGAATTTGTAATAATAAGAAATGCAGGGACTGATCCTTCATAACTTGAAAATGAGAGTTTGAACATGTATTTTCAGGCTACTTTGTAATGTGTTTGAATATTCCTCAAATTAGAATCTTATAAAAACAAGCCTTAAAAGTTTGTGACGTAGCAGTTCTCTCTACTTCAGTGTTATAGATTAGGCAAGATATCTTTAAAGTTTGGGGCTACTTCTCTTTGGATTTATGCACATGTAATGGAGGCACACCTGCAAAGTTTGTGGCTAAGATCTGTTTCAGTAATTTGCCGTCTCTTTGGATAGTGTGTGCAGATAATGAACAGAAAATGGCATGCAATAAAAGAGGTCATAACAGATATGCAATAATAGCAGAGTGTAGTAGAGCAGCAAATAATTAGAGATTTAGAGCACTCATAAAATTAGTCTTTTTCAAAATTCTTCTGATGCTGAGTTTCAGCTTCATCTTTTGTTGAGCAATCAATATAGTAATGTCTGATACAGAAAGTGTATTAGAATGCAATAATCATATTTTATTCATATTATTTTCATAACTTTGTAGCTGTTTTATGAAAAACTTTTAGAGGTGAAAAAGTTATTCTCATTTGCAGAAAATTATGCAAAAATGAATACCATAAATAGCAATTATAGAAAAATTATTTTTTTTCTTAAGGGAGGTGGAAACTTCTTAAAACTGACAGGAGCAGAATATAGCTCATAGGACTGAATGAAAGAAAAGTTGTTTTGTTGTATTTATTATTAATTTAGGCAGATGTAGTGCAACAGGTTATCTTTCTGTATAGATGCTGCTACACCAGAGTTAACTGTGTAACATCATTTATAATGATATGATTCCATTGGTAAAGTGGGTAAAACTAGAATTCAGGTCAGTGCCTTAGGGATGTAATGCAGTGATAGCTAGGGATGTCTCAGTGATCCTGGAAGTCAAATGTTTAATCTTGGTCCAGTACCATTGTAAAGCTCAGACAGTGGGAGGAGTAAAAATTTTACTGTCCTCCAAGCAAGGTCACCCATGTACTACAGTTTAGCAGTGAAGGCAAGATTACTAGCCTGTGTTACTTGCCTTTGCCTGAAGCTTTGTATTCTGTCTCCTTGTTGTAGGCTATATGATGTATGCCAAGAAACAAGTCCTGGGATTAGTAGTTTTGGAAATAACAAAACAGTGGTTTGATACCATCCAAGATGAGGATATTTAGGGGTTTTCTCTGTAGTGTTTTTCTTTTTTGTGTACAGGTACATATTTCAGAGCTGAATAAATGGTCCTCATTACAATGAAATTTCATACATATGAGCAAAATAGTTTTCCTCCAGGGTTGAAATAAACGGTGGTAAAAGGAGGTGGTGTCACAATCGGAAATGCAGCTTTTCCAGCACTAAGGCTCTGAATTGCCTCTCCCTTCCTCATGCAGCCATACAGCTGGTGGGTGAGAGTCTGGCAAAAACAGTGTTGGCAAACCAGAAAGAGTAAGAAATTAGTATTTGCCATAAAGGGTTTGCTTACCCTGATCTGTCAGACTGTGGGGTCATTACTGTCAGCCCAGAAAAGGGTTGGGAACCGACAGCTAGGGACATGGGACTTCCTCTCTCAGCAGCAGTACGGACTTGGGTTGTCCTTATGCAGTCATGAAATCACAGCTTCAGTCTGACTTATTCTAACATGGGACTGTATCATACCTTTTAAAACACCCAGTCCTATGGACAGTCCAGAGCTAGATGCTCATCGTGACGGACTCCAATGTGGCTGCTCGACAGCGTGTGTTAGTGAGCCTTTGTAACAGGATTAGGGATGGAAGCCACTTGTCATTTGCTGACTGTGGACTGATAACTGCCTTTGAATAGATTTTAATGATCAAGGTCCTGAATTTTAGGACAGTATCATGCATTTTAGTGTTTGAAATCCACCTGTCATATTTAATGTTTTACCTACTGACTTTCAAGAAAGAAGAGGCTGTTCTGAACTGAATTTTGTCCATTCTGATACCTAGGAAGCTGTAAGAATCTGAAAAAAGCTAATTTTAGTCTTTCTGTCACTGCTATATTTTCTTTTATTCTCCTGTACAAACAAAAAGATAGTGGGCTGAAATCTGTTATCCCAGCATAAGTCTGGTACATTTCAAGTGGAATGAACCAATATCTGTTTCTGCAAAGGTTTAACATAACCTTTTCAATAACCTATGTGGAAATAAAGGGGGGGATGCATGTAAACAACGGTAATTGTGGTGCAGGGAGACTTCTCTGGCATGAAATGAAGCCCTTTATTTTAGAATCTTAGTTTGTTTTTTGGGAATTGTTGGGTGTGCAGTTCTGCTGTCTAAAGTTGTTAAATGCACATTGTCTAATGTTTAACAGCCTTTTCTTTAATTACTGTGTAAAACCAAATCAGTTTAGTGGTCATAGTAGTAAATCCTAGTAACAGCCAGCTGTTACTTGATCTTGAATCATAATATCAATGCCATACTTGAGGGTTCTGTTTCAGACATTGTGTCTGCATGTTTTTTAATGAAGAAAATATGTTGTACACTGCTGAGATGGCACCAGGAAGGGTAAGTGAGGCCACTTGTGGATCCCGGCTATGGCTGCTGAGGAGTTATCATGTTTACACAGAAAATTCCTGTGGTTAGTTTTGTTTTGTTTTGAGTGCAGTTGGGATCTTTAAGAGTTATGATCCCTACAATTTTTGATGAATTTTTCAGTTCTTCCTTAAGTTAAGAAGCATGGATAAATGTTTGTCATTGCCCTACTTCTCACATGTCATTAAAATACAGGTTGTTTTTTCTATAAAAAGGATAAAAGGGATTTTGAACAAAAGCAGTATTAGTTTTCAGCTGTAGTTGTATGACCGGTTGCTTTGCATAGCAATTTGCAGACCATTTCTATCTTTTTTTCATGACGACTTTCATGTGAGAAGAGGTTTCATGAATTTATTGAAACTTGGCTGAATATTTTTAATTTGCAACTCTTATTTCAAGTGAAAAAGGAGAAAATCTGCAAGACGATAAAGGCACATCGTAAAAAGATATTAACTTAGAAAATATTTCCTTCTTTATTGATTCTAGATTATGCATTTCTTCAGGTTTTTTGCCATTTCTTGATTTAGGACAAAAATAATTTAACTGACATGGACGGAAGAGTTCTTATACTTGAAAAAATAAGAGTAAAAAGAAGAAAAGGTAAAATATAATAAAAGTTTACAATGAGGGGAGAATAAAGTGTTTTAATGCTAGCAAGAAGCAATGGTAGGTGGTTTCACTGTGAATTATAGCAAACAAACATTCATGAAGCTGTGAAGAAAGGTGGTGCCTCAACAGGTTCAACACAGTTTTAGACAAGCATTGAAGTGTAGATGTGATCTTCTGCTACAGTTTCGGAACTGTATATGAAAATATTAGGAAAAGGAAATGGCTACGAACTAAATTAAGACAGCATCGCTTTTTTTCTGTTCTTTAAAAAAATGGTTCAGGTTGTTTTTTTTTTTCCTGCTTGTAATTCATATTATTTTTGGTAATATCAGAGTCAATATAAGGAGTTTGGACATGGTAAAATCACAGTAGATGGAAACTTGCTTGTGGAATAGTCCTGGTGATCAGCTGATTCAGGAGGTGTGGAATGGTCACAGCAGTAATGGCAACAATGAGTTTGGGATGCAGTTCAGTAAAGATGATGTTACACTGTGCTTTTGTGAAAACTGTATTGGAATGGTTTTCCAGACACAGAATATTTGAATTTTTATCCTTCTTTACATGTCCTTCTTAAAGACTTAGCTCTTTTAAAGTTTTCTATCAAAAAATTAATGGAGGAAAACCCATCCAAGTCCTGCCAGTAATCAGTAGCATAAGTTAGTCAGTTGAACAGAAGCTGGATGTGGAACCAAGCAATCCATAGATGGATACCAGACTATTGATTGATTTAAAATACTTCCTTTTTCTTTTCAAATAGAATTATATGCTGATCCTTAAAATCCTTCTCCTGTTTCTTTCAAAACTGATGTATTTATTTCAGTGAAAATCTTTAGTTGCAACAAAGCCACACAGTTCCTTCAACGCTGTATTCTGTGTCAAAAAATATTTTTCAGAGATCATGCTTTGTAGTTATCTCACTGTAAAATCTCATGTGACTTTAAGCTCCACTGTTTTCAGCGTAATATAGGTACATGAAGGATTACATATGAGAGTGGTAGAAACATTGTTGATCTACAACTACCTGAAAGGATGTTGTAGAGAGGTAGGCATTAGCCTGCTCTTCTCACAAGTAACTAGTGATAGAACAGGAAGGAACAGTCTCAAGCTGCAGCAGGGAAGGTTTAGACTGGACATTAGGAAGAACTGTTTCACTGAAAGGGTTGTCAGGCATTGGATCATGCTGCCCAGGGAGGTGGTAGATTTACCATCCCTGGATGTATTTAAAAAATGTGTAGATGTGATGCTTGGGGATATGGCTATATATATATATACATACATACACATGAGACATGAGGACATAATCTGCCCCTTTTGGTAATGAGTATATTCTGTTATTCTCGGAGACATACATACAGACTAATTTTCATGCTGTGGTGAGGAGCAAAGCAGTTGGATTTGGCAATACAAACACTTGTCTTTTCAAAACTTAGCAAAATGACCCTACATTGCTGAATGAAGAGCTGCCATGTTGTTCAAGAGTTGAGCATGTAGAAAAAGACTGGTAGGACAAGACCCAACAATTTGGGACAATTAAATAATGTGAAAGATGAGTGTGCATTACAGATTTTCAGTATCATAATAGGATTCACCAATTGTTCAAATAAAAGTAATTATTAAAGAGTGGTGCATTAAAAGTTAGAATGGCAGGGGCAGAAGATCAGAAGAAAAATTAAATTACAAGACGATAAATAATTTCAAGTGGGTTAGGATGATATCATAAGGGTAGAAAAACGTGGGATAAGAAGAGCAAACAGGACTTTAATGACATTGTGCCTAACCATGTATATAATATACTCAGGTATTTTGTGCTAAGTTTGTGTTCTATCTTTTCTTTCTCAGCCATATAGAAAAAATTACAACATGGCAAGATCCTCGAAAAACTATGAACCAGCCACTGAATCACATGAGCCACCATCCCACAGCTACTTCCACACCAGTGCCACAGAGGTCAATGGCAATGTCGCAGCCTAATCTCGGTGAGTACTGGATGTCATCTCTGCGGTGAAAATACAACCGAGAGAGGAGGGACACCTTTGACTAATTTATTTGCCAAAGTAAATTCTGCTTCAAGAAGGGTAGCTCTGATTCTGCTCTCAGGCCTAGCAGTATGTTCTCCACTCCTTTTCTTATTTTTCCCTCTGTAGAGTTGGCAGCAAGTGAATTTGTACTGTTTGAGGTGGTTTCCTAAGTTCTCATGCATTTTTAGAGCCTCTGACAAATTTCTGATGTAGTATTGAACATAGAAAAATAAGCTGTTCTTGTGCTTTTTGATTCACAGGTGGTAAAAACCCTCTGCAAGCTCACTGCATGATTTTCAGAGCTTACTGTGCAAAGTGCTGTTAGATAATGTCTGCCGTGTTTCCCACGTTTATTTCAGGTCACTGGTTGCAGCTCATTTGCTTGCTTGCTTGTTTGTTTGTTTGGGGTGAGGGGAAAGGGGTTGCATAGTTAGGTTCTGCTCTAGAAGCTACTTGCAAAATATTACAAACTCTATACCTAAAGACTTTCTATAAATGCTGTAGTTTCATTGCTGTTCCTGTTAAGCACTTCAAGCTTAAATTTAGGCATCAACTTATGTTCCTCTGATTTTGCTAGGTATGAGCCTTAGTGAAAATAAAGCCATGAAAATTTTAAAGAGAGGGTGTAAATGGAAGAAAACATTTTCATGTAAATTTGAGTATTAACAAAAAATCCATAATATTTCACTTCTGCAGCTTTAATTTCTCTACCACTGAAGAAAATGAGGAACAGATAGGTCAGCTTACAGGTTCAAGATCACAAAACCATATCAAATAGGTAGTCTTAAAAACACAGACCAGATTCTTGGTCAGGTTAATTTTTGGTAGGCTGGTCTCATAGTTTCATGATTATTCATTTGCAGTGTGGTTCAGCGGGGCTGTCTCTTCACATACTAAGAAAATGGTAAACATTTGGCTGCCGATGGTCACCAGCAGCAGTAATGCCATGTAGATACTTACTTTTGTCTTAAATGCATAATAAACACCTTGGCTGTCCCCTGAGGTAACTAATTTCAGTTCTTTCTTCCACCTTTCTCTCGACAACTGTCCTGCTTGAATACATTCAGTGAAAGGTGGTGATTATGTTATGTGATTTAATGGACAGTAGCAAATTGCATCATAAGAATGGATACGTGAAGAAGAAACCTGAGTAAAATGCAGAAGGTCAGGGGGGTGCCACACTGCATATTAAAAACGACAGTTGCTCTGTATGTGTTACTTCAAGCCACAGCTGCATTTAGGTCAGCCTGTTCATGGCAATTCTGAAATGGCCAAGAGGTAAGAATAGGACAGTAGGACAGTGGTTCTTTTTTATTCATACCAGCACATCAGCTGATGCTGACATCTGTTACATTCCCTTGAATTAAAAAACAAGGGCGATACCGTAAATCAGGAGAGTGTACAGCAACTTTTTCCTCCAGTTTGTCTGCAGAAGTGAGTCAGAGCGAAGCCCTGTACTGAAATAGTTGTATATAGAATTTTCGAGGAGGGTCTTTCTCAAGATACAAAGTATTAGAAATAAAGGCATACACCTAATTAAGAATCTGTTCTCATAGGGACTTCAGGTGCCCTGCAGGGGCATTTCCTCAGGCTTCAAAATCTGTGACATCAAATGCAGACTGTATTTAATTCAGTGCACCTTTGTTAGGTGTTTATACCGTACTTGGCATAGAGGTTCAGTTCTGTGACTGAATTTCTTAGCCCACTAGAAATAATATGTAAAAATTTCCACAGTGTCCATATTTGTTTAATCAAGAAAGCATTTTTATGAACTTTTTCTCATTCTGGTGACTCTTGAAAGACTGAACAAATCTGTTTGCACAGCTGAATAGCACTTTCAGCACCATATTATTAAATTCAGCATCACAGTCCACCTGTTTGTACACACCAAATGTGACACTATTCTATTTTTAAAAATATTTAAAAAAATTCAGTCTAGAACTTGTGACATCACAGAAATTACAAGACTGCAATAATCTGAACAGAATACAGTAGCCTCTGAATACTTTGTGTGACAGTTAAAAATGCTTGTGAACACAGTTTCCAGGACTCAAGTGTATTTTGAAATTATCTTGGCCAAAAGGAAGGGCCTTTCTGCTCTTCTGTGATGCTGACAGTGGTACAGCTAAACTTGCTTTCTTGGGTCTGCTGAGACACTGAAGTCAGGAATTTGTTAGTCTGGCAGTCAGACCTCTAAGCCAGAAGTGATTGTGCCAGCATTTTACAGACATCACAGGAGAAATGGAAACTGGATACCAAGTTTTAAGCTGCTCTTCTGGCTGTAATTTTGTAACTTTTTAGCAAATGAGGTCTATGTATCTGTCTCTTGCCTTTGAGTTTTTTTGGTACTGTAGGAATTAAAAGAGGTTTTTCTTTTGAAGATGTGCCACTTAAAAGAAAAGAGTTTATTCCAGGTCTGCATGCTAGTCTGCACTTCCAATTACTAACACATGTGTTTTTCTTGCTATGCTGCTTATGAAGAGATGGAAAATCTGGTCTGTTCTGTACAGCTTGTTGCTTTGGTTTATAAACTCCTTTCAACAACATTTGCTGGGAAGTGTACAAAGACGCTTATAAACATTCTATCAAAAGCATGGACTGTGACTAAGTGATACCAAATCATAGTATGCTTAAGACACAGAGAAACATACAGTGAAAGTTGATCGAAACTAGCAGACATACCTTAAAAAATCAGCTGTGTTTTTCTGCCTTTTTTCTTAGTGTGGTTTTATGTTTTCTATTTATGAGCTATAGATGCTAGTTTTCTTACAACTTCAGCAACGTTAGTTTTCTCACAACTTCAGCAACGTTAGTTTTCTCACAACTTCAGCAACGTTAGTTTTCTCACTAACATTGAAGCCATTACTTTTTAAATGTTATATTACAAAGGCATCTTCCTGTGATGCATCTTGTTAGAAAACTTGCAGAAAACTAATACATGTTAAGCAGGTTTCTATTTTCTTTTTCAGTCAACTCCATTATTGTGGTAGAGTCAAAGACCATACGTGGAAGAAGGGGTATTCATACAGCCTTATAGTAGGCATCTAACCAAGGTTCCTGCATTAGGCTGAGCAGCATGGACTGCCTGTGATTGAAAGGAAGGAGAGAGCAGTTGCAGTGCACCTAAGCTGACAGTCAGACTACTGCCTGACTTAAGTGACTAAATTTTTCGCTGGAAGTGCCTGATTCCAAGCTAGGAAAGATGTTCTGCCTTAATGACAGTCACTGATGTAAGAAAATTGTGGAGAGCGATTTTTGGCTATATGTAGCAAGATTTAGGGGAAAAAATTAGGTCCTTATAAAAGTTTCTTTTGCATCAGTTTTTAATTAAACGCTGCTTGTTTTGTAGTCCTTCTCTATTCTACATTGCGCAACACTCAAAACCATTGTTATTTTCTTCCTGCTTCCTTCAGACAGTTGTAAAGACATTTCTTTTGTGATTGTACTCCTCATCCAGCTGGTGAACACAATCTGGTCTTAATTTAAATGTTTTCCAAGTGTAACAGTTTGCAACTTGTTTTGACATAAAATAATAAAACCCTTTGATAGTATTTATGTTTTCTATATAAATTGGCTTGCATTTATATGTATGAGTTCCTTAAAAACCTCGTGTGTAAAGACCAGAGTCTATTAAAAAAAAAAAAACAACAACTCAGAAGACCATCTGGGCAAAGTGGCATATGTCATGGTACAGTCAGCTGTGGAATTTAGGCCTTATAGCACATACCAGTTGCCAGCTGGAAGACACAGTTGTTTGGGGTCCTGTGTGAGTGACCAAGCTGTGTGTCCTTGGAAGCTCACTCTGCCATGACCCAGGTGATTCCAGACAGATAGTTTTAAGTATTAGATACACTGGCTTTCAAAGGTGAAGGGCACTATGTATTACACAGTAGATTTTAACGTGAAGAGTCTCTTATGCTGACAGCTCTTTGTGTTACAGGAATTAATCTGTGATTCTAAAAAGTTTAGCTTTGAGCTGTATTGCTAATGGTAATTTAACTGGGTCTGCATACAACTGGGCCTTATGGCACTTGGCCTCTGCTTTCATTTTTTTCAATCAGCCAGGAAATCCAACTAATAAAACAATGCAATAATCCTGTCTAAGAGCAATAAACACATGAACCAAAGTTTCCACATCCTGCTATGATAAAAGAGGTGTAGCTACTATTGTTTGAGGAAGATAAAATACAGTTTTGATTACCATGTCAAAGTGAGTCTCTGTAGATAAGAACACGCATAAACTCCCAAAGTATTTAAAAACAGATAGTATGTGTTTTAGTGATAACTAAAACAGACAAAATGGGCTGAGATTTTGCAAGGCTTGGTTTGCACTGGCTGGAAAATTGACTACTAACAGGTAACATTGAGAGGAATATGTTTTTCCCTCAGTGTAGCCCATACCCTTGTACCACCTGTGCAGTGGACAGGCTTCCTGTTCCAGGTAATTTTTAATTAGTGGATATCCTGAAAGAAGCAGACACTATTCAGTTGTGGTCAGTGTGAATAATTTTGGCACCTGCTTCTGGTTAATGGAATAATACTTAAAGGAGAGCTGAAAGCATTGTAGAGGACTTGTATGTTCTGTGGGAATGAAGAGTTTTATGACACAGCTCTGGGAAAAAAAGGGTCCTTTTTTTTTGTTGTCATTTGCAATTAAAACCTCTAAAAAGTAATTTTTCAGTCAGATTTCAAATGGAGTAATTTATTTATGTTTTAAGGACAATGGCTAATGTTCCAGAGATTAATAGGAATTAATATCAGGTAAATTAAATACAGACATCTCAAAGGACACACACCTTTAAACCAACAGCTGACTATTTAGTAAACCTGAAATATTAAAATTTGATATGTTCAAAAGAGATGTTGGTATTGTTTCAAAATCTAGTGGTTTTTAATTTTAATAGAAAGAAGTTCCTGTTGGTGTAAGCGTTTCCCTTGAAGGCTAGTAATCCAAAGGTGAGACAGTACAGGAGTGGAGTGTCATTTTCATAGTTTGGAATTGAGTGAAATGCAAAAGCTGAAGATTTTGTGAAACAGAAGTAAAAACAAATTAATAAATATTTTAAATAATGTTCTTCAGTATTTGCCCATTAGCATTAAAGCTGGCTGTCTAGTCAAACAGCCCTCACCCTTATTTGTTGTTATTGATATATTGTTTAAAGTGCTTACAGAGTGAATCTCCAGTCCTTTAAATAACTTCCTACTAAATCACAGCTTTGATGCTGCACCTGCAGTTTGTTTGGGTTTTTTTAAGCTTGAATCATTGAAGACAGGAAAGATTAGTTAAATGTGAGTATCACAAAACTTAACAGTTGAAACTGTTGAGAAATCTCTGTATAGCTATTTCCAGCCTAGAAATCTGAATAAAGGAGTCTCTGTGCACTGGAATAGTACAACTTTTTGGTTTAATACTTCACAGATTTTTGGAACAAAATGCACCAGAACTGAAAAGCAGCATTTTTTGCTGACCTTGTTGGAAGGCTAACACTGTTTCTGGGAAATAAGTGAAACAAGCAGTTCTTTGTTGGCAGAAACAGGGAGAGAAGAGGAGGGGAGCCCAGTCTTTTTCTCTTCACAATGTCGTGACTAAGTCAAAACTGTAATATGGCTGCTTCGTTCAGGTTTTTTTTTGTGGAGAGTGGTCTTTTTGTTGGTTTTGTTGAATGTTTAGAGACGTTTGGTTTTCATCAGACTGTGTTGTGTGATACCTGATGCTTCCCAGTTTGCATGAACTAGGCTCTGGGCTGCCTATGAAAGGAGTAGAGAAAAAGATTCATAGTTGCATCCAAATGCTTCTGACACTAAAATAATAAAAAGTTGGTAGAATCATTATAATGCATATGTCAGAAACCATTTACACTTGCATGTTTTGGCTTCTACAACTTGAAGAGTCCCTTGCCCACAAATTAATCCTAGCTTAGTATTTATCCGGCAAAGTCATCAGCAGAATGGTCTCCTACAACGTCAGAAAACCTAATTCACTAGAATATTATTTTTAATTTTAAAGCAAAAGCAATAAAAGAATTTGTTCATATTTCTTCTAACTGGAAAAAGAGAATTATGCAGATCTAACTTGAGATGTGAACTGAATAGTTGTAATTTCGTGGTCTGCAATGGCACTGAGGCCACATACTCCAGGTTTGGAACTTAGTTCCACATTTTTACTGATTTTTATTTGAGATGGAAAATTGTGTAATGGCTGTTTATTGAAAAGACTTACTTAATTTTGCAAAATAAATTTGGTTTTCCTCAAGAGAACTTAATTGAAGGCCACCCTAAGTCTGTCTGCTAGAATGATGAGTACTTCTCACCTTCTATGTTATAGCAAATCTCCTTTACCATGGAGTGATAGATTTGAGCTTTTAATATTTTTACTTTGTTTGCAGAACCTTAGAAATGTTACGCTGGGAGTGCCAAGCCCTGCCTAGTGAATTTAAGTTTACCGAAGACTGGTTGATTTCCCTTAGTTACCTCTTGGCTTCTCAAAAATAGTCCAGTGGTTCTAAGGCTCCCCAGAACACATGCTGAAAAGTGTTGTTTTGAGTTCACCAACTTATTAGATGAGTGTCATTGTACTGAAATCCATATTCATCTTGGGCAGTCCAGCTGGATCATGAATTGCAGATTTGTGTTTTTTAACCCGAACTCCGTTCCGTTCCTCATAGCATATACAACTTTGGAGTTCAAATATAAATAATAGCAGGAATCAAGAAAGTGGCATAAATAGCTCAACAAATGTGCTGTAGGGTTATATCATAAGGAACAGAGGTTTGTAGTGTGTTATTGTACTGTCACATTGCTCACTGGAGTGGACACCAGACTTTCCTTTGACTTCACTGGGCTCATTCAAACCTTTAGAGTTACCAGCCATATGAAAAGACCTGTGTTAATGACCTCTTCAGTACAGGAGTTCAGCTCTGGTTCAGTTGACTAGTTCCAGGAAAAGCACTTGGGTAGAAGACTTCTCAAACTAAGCTTAGGTATTTACCACAGGGGTAATTTTTCTGTTGTTTGGATTCTTTTCATTCCAACTAGTGTATTTAAAGTGTATTAATTGAAATATAGACAATGCCAGACATATCAAACATACTTAAAGGTGTATTCCAGGTACTATATTTTTGTTTTGCCCATTCATATCACTGTAGTTCTACCATGAAGATAAGCAATTTACTGTTTATTCCAAATGTTTTTTTTCTTGTTATTTGAAGAACTCGCACAGTGGAAAATGCAAAAGCAGTGAGAAGTCTTCGTCCTGTAATAACT
>NW_008623278.1:0-20756 GCF_000691845.1 Merops nubicus | reverse complement strand
CCCTACACTTTCTTTGAGGAGACTGAAGTTCTGCCTGGATGCTGGGGTTTGCCCAAGTAGATAGCACTGCAGACTGAAACCTACTTGACATTACATACAGTGCTGTGCATAGAAAATATGGAGAGGGAGGGGGTAGAGAAAAAAGAAGGAAATAGTTTTAAGTGATCATAAATGGTGGCACAATTATATGGAAGACAAATGTGATCACAGATTTTAATGGTGTTGATTCTGTAAAGAAAATGTCTAAAAACATGCGGATAACTACCTGTAAAAGCATACTTCATTATCAATTAATTTGTAAAATGGAGGTTGATTGTAGCAAGAATCAAAGGCTCTATTGGGACCTTTGGAATTGTCCTAACTAGGTTGGTGTTTTAATTTGTACAGATTGGTCAACTTCAGTGTCATTTTTACAAGCATAGATTAGGTAAAAATATGTAATGATTTTCAACAAAAAACAGGTCACAAAAATGGTTTCCAGCAACCTGAACCCTGGTTTTAATTTATTTTGTGTAAGGTCCAGTCATATTAATTGCATCATTCCAGGACTACATACATGAGAAACTTCCACATTCTTTGCAACAGTGAAAGGAAACAATCATATTTTCTGTCTGTGGAGAGGCATACACAGGACCAATATGAGCAGGTGCTTTGACTTTATAATGTATAAAGATGTTTTCTTTAATAAGATTGGTATGGGATGAAGTTATTTTTCATATGTTGCAAAACAGAAGTCACTCGCTAGCATATTTTGGTTTATTCCCAAATGTACCTTGTCATAGTAACACTGTGCAGTCAGAAAGTTTGAAGCCTTAGAAAACATCTGCAATCTCCTCTCCAGCAGAGAAACAGCTCAGTGTAGCTGCAGCATGTTCAGTTGTCTCCAGATGTGGTTTACTTTTTTTATATAGTCTTGAATTCAGGCAGAACTTAAAAGATTTTTTTAAATACTCATGTTGAATTACTAGTTTCCAGCATCCTGAGTGAAAGGCACTGAAGAGTACATCAGCTCCGCTGTACTGCTTCTGAACAGGAAGTATTGTACAGAAGCATTTAGTTTACTCTCCAAGTGCTGTGCACTCACCCTGCATTTGTACTGGGCTTGCCTGGGATGGAGTTAATTTCGTAGCAGCCCTGATGGTTCTGTGTTTTGAATTTGTGACTAAACAGTGTTGATAACACCCATGTTTTGGCTGTGCCTGAGCACAGCTGGCAGAGTGTTGAGACTTGCTGGTTTTTCCCACTATTTCCTCTCCACACTGCAAGTAGTCTGGGGATTCACAAGAAACTGGGAGCTGGCACTGCGGAGAGAGCTGATCTGAATTGCCTAAGGGGATATTCCACAACATGTTATGCTATGCTCAGCAATACAAGGTCAAGGAAAGGAGGAGGAAGGGGAGATGTTCATGTTTACAGCATTTGTCTTCCCAAGTAACCCTTACATGTGCTGAGTACCTCCTTTCCAGGAAGTGGCTAAACATCTGCCTGCTGGTGGGAAGTGGTGACTAAATTCTTTATTTTGCTTTTATATTGTCTCTGTGCCTCTACCTTTGTGTGTAACATCACCACATTTCCTTTCCAAACATCATTTGTCTCAACTATTCCAGCTGCCACTAGGTTTGCAGGGAACATGGAGAGACTTTCTTTATGTTCTTTGATCTGGACGCTTCTTTAGGTCTTCTGATTTTCTTGGGTCAGCATTTCTCAGAGATAATAGTTGTTGATATAGGAAGCTGCAGTTTTTGGTATAAGCTTACCTGCATTCCAGTAATAGAGTCATCTTTCTTTGTATGGGAGTGTTATGCAGAGAATCCCAAGTCTGAAACTGTGTGGAGATCTCACGCAGTTCTCATAATGAACCTCTCAAAGCTAGTGCTAATACTCTTCCACAAAATGAAGTGGTTTTCTCTGCACTGCACTTTGTGGTTTCCAGCAGAATTAACTTGGGGATCAGATGATATCTATGAGCCCCTGGGGAAGTCAAGTTGGATGACATGCTGGCATCTATGTGCTACACTCTCCAGAACACCTGATTATAGAAGCATGTTGCAAAGATGGCTTAGGTATGCTTGCATGCTTTCCACAAGGTCCAGAAGGTTTTATTAGTGTGGGCTTTGCACCACCTACAGGTAACAGAGCTGCCTCTAGACCCAGTCTGGCCCTGGATCCAGCACAGGAGTAATCCCAGCCTGTTTGATGCACACACAACCTCAAGCTCAGGAATCTCTATCAGTGTGAGGCCAGTATGCCAGCTGGTTTCCTGCACAATGAGGAGGATGACATAGCGAGCCATGAAACATGACACATAGGAAGGGTGCCTATCTGCTGCCTATGGGTATTTGCTAGTGCACAAACTCTGTGGAGTTCTTCAGTATCCAAATCACCTAACATGGGCAAGAACTGTGCTGAGGAAAGTGTCAGTGGCTGCAGGGTGACTATTGGCTAAGGGGGAAAGGAGCAAGCTCTTTATCTTCTGTGCACGGCATGTCTTTGGCTTCATCGTTTGTCCTGTGGGAGCTTTTCAAACTGGAGATGATACAGTGCGTTTCATATGACCCAGGCCTCAGTAGCCCCCAGGAAGATGATGAGGAGTGTTTATCAAAAGTCTATTTGGACAGGCTCTTCTGCGGAACATGGGAACTGCTCGTATAGAACAGCCCTAAACTTAATACATTAATTGAAAGCTTGTTCGTAATAATTCCAGTGCCTTTCAGTGGAACCAATGCAAAAGAGTACTTGCAAATCGGCTGTGATTTAATTACTCTCCAGCTAGTTCCCAGTCAGCTGTGATATTACTGTACATGTAACTTTTTGACCCTTAGGATGTATTTTTAGAGGAGCTGAATGCAGCAGTTGTTGTGGGAAGTGCTGCAGAATGCCCTGGGTTTTTGTTTCATTTTCTTTTCTATAATAGGTATAAAAAAATAATTGCCTAACAGTCTTGGGTTTTATACTGTTTTTATTACCAGTTAATATTTGTTTTGAGCTAGGCGAGATTAACTTAATGTGCATTATATGTGTGTATGCACTTGCCCAAAAACTAGATTTGGCTTCACAAAAGTAGACCACATATGTCCTAAATTTCCTTATGGGACGTTATTGTGATTGCATTCAAGAGTAATTTGAGTGGAATGAGTTAACAGGTTAATGGTTGGACTCGATGATCTTAAGGGTCTTTTCAAACCAAAGTGATTCTGTGATCCTATGATTCTATGAATTATGCTGTTATGCAGCTGATAGGATCAAAACCTGGGCCTTAGTATATGTGTATTTATAAACTGGTTTCGAATTACAATTAAAATAAGAAAATTTATGTCATTACCATATCAAGTTAATGCTACATTTTAAGCTAGACTTCATGAATAAACATACTCTATCAGGATACATTAACAAAACTACCTGTACCTGTTTGAAAGCGCAGATACATGACTCCCCTATACTTATTGTTTCCCAGTCTATCCAGTTCAGGCTGCTAGGAAAGTATGTCTCTGGCATTCAGACTGAATGGAGGGTTACCTATATTCCATTTTCTCTTGAAGTAGTGTATGCCAGAGGAAAATACAGTGTCAGCAGGTTCAAGTGACCCAAATCAATGTTTCTTTAAAAGCCATTCCAACTAATGGTAATTCTGAACAGATCTATTTTTCTATGGATCTGTGTCCAGAGATTTAGACCTACAAACCTCTGAGGGGAAAAGCACTGACTGAAAGAGGAGCAGAGCCAAATAATGCAAGTGTGAAACTGGCTGAGGATGGCCTTCTGTGCATCTCCTGCACTGAAACTTTTAAAACTTTGCCATAGCTGTAGCTTTACTGAACATAAAATATTATGTAAATAACTTTATTCAGAAGTGGAATGGGTTTTTCTTCTTCTTCAGAAATATAATCACATACTTATTGCAACCTTGACTTCTAGAAGATTCAGTGTGATGTAATTTCTACACTCAAGGTATGGGAATGCTTACTTTACTCTTTGTACTGAACTTCCCATAGTTCCTTGATGGCATGTAACAGTGGATAGTATTGCTTGAAAGAAAAGTAATTCACTCCAAGATATAAGAATTCATTCAACCAGAATATTCTGTCTGTCCCCGTAAGAGAGATGACAGGGAGAGTTATTTGGGACCATAGTTCAGGGAGACTTATTCTTCAGCATTTTCATATTGTCCTGTTCTTCGCTTTCTTGCATGTGTAATTTCAGTTGTGATACATCATGAGTACAGAACAGCTGATGAAGGAGAGTGCTGTGTATAGCAAAGACAACAAATAGCCATGACAAAGAGTACTAAAGCTCACTTCCTGGTTCTGTCATTTGCACTTGCTGCATAGATGAAAGCTATTTTCTTATGGAGAACTATATTGTGGTAATCCTTCAGCCAGCCTGGATTCTTAGCGTGGTTGTTCTGTTCATTCAACCATTGAAATGCCAAAAATTTAACCATATGCTTTTCCATATGAGAAGATTTAAATTCCTGCCTAGATGCTTATGGTCCTGGCAATTTAACATTAGATTTACACTGATGCAATTTATATAACTGTAGTCACAATATTGCTTATTTTAATGTGAATAAGACCAAATTCACTGCATTTTAAAATGTAGTCCCATATACTGTTTTCCCATTATGAAGGTGGTTTGATTTCTGCACCCAGCTCTCATTTTACCTTTCCTCTCTCAGCACTGCAGCCTACTGACTTTTCTGGGTTATTACTGCTGAAAAGTTACTGATCAGTGCTGGTTTTGTTCCATCTTTCCTGCAACCAGCTTATTTTTCCCGTCTGGACTGCTACATTGGTTGCAGGCAAGCAGTTTCATGGCTACTCAGTTACTTTTTCTGGGAACTGATGAAGCCAGAAAATGTCTTCTTTTTATCCTCAGGCAATTTTTAGTTTGCTGTGTAGCCACAAAAATGCTTTTGCCAGCCCAGTAAAGGGGTAGCGTGTGGGCAGGAACAGGCAGCTGGGTGTAGAAGAGCTGATAAACAGCAGCATTCTGGTTTCGTGTGGAAGCGTGGTGGTTTTTTGTGTGGATACAGCTGTTTGTAGACCACACATAAGCTGAATCTGTGAAGAGGTTATATTGTTGCAGGGCTTCATTTAACTTTGGTTATTTCTTGGGCTGGATTTGCAACTGAAGCGAAAATACCACACAGCTGTGCTCTCAAATGGTTCCATGGTCTTTACATGCTGGACTTGTGTGATACTGGACCAACCAGGAGGAAGAAATTAAGCAGATCTGATGTGAGCACATGGAAGTATTTCCATCAGATGAGTCAGGGCAAAGGTTATACTGGCCTAATGCCTGTGTACCTGCATTACTGTAGCTGCAGAAAGACAACATGATACCTGTTTTGGCAGAAATCTGGCTAGCATAAAGACAAATTTTCTAAAAAAAAAAAAAAATTAGCTTGGAACTGGTGGAGCAAATCGAGGTCAGCATTTTGCATTGTATAGGTATCAAAGCTTTGATCCAGGCGGTAAAAAATATCACGTGTTTCTTTCAGTGCACACTTGTAAGGGTGCTTCTGTGCTGTGTCCTTCGAGGTCGGACATGTACACAGAGCTGAGAAGCATAAAACCGAGTTGAGATTTCAGTTCTCGTAGGGTAAGAACAATGAGTGAAAGATAAAAAGATACAAATCTCAGTCCTTTGGACAGAATAATATTGTATCTCTTCTAGAGAATATTTTAGTATCTGGGATATTCTTGTTAAAAGGTTAATTATGCTGTTGCCCCCCATTGGCAAAAGAAACCTTGCAAAAACGGTAAATAATTTTTAAAGCAGTACATGGCCAGCACTTGTAGTCCACACTGGCTTTGAGTACTCTATGTGTTTTTTACTGGAAAATTGAAGCTGGGGAAGGAGAAGGAGGAATTGTTCAGGGTTCCCAAAAGGTGTCAGGTTGCATTGCTGGGAACTGATACATTTTACTCAAAAATAAAAAGGAGGTACAAGCAGAGGCAGTACAGTTTCCCCTCTCTGTCTCATTTTCCTACTGTCTTTTCCAATCCAATTACTAAGATGGAAGCATTTCTAGGGAGGTGGTTCTGTTTCTGTGGCTAAGTGATACCTGCTGTTGAAGGTGCCAAATGATTATTTTAGCTCTGGGGCATGATTACCATAGTGACTGTGGAGCTACTCAAAGATGTGCAATGTCTTTCATAACATTTCTCTAAACAAAAATGCCTGAACAACAGGGAATTCTGCTCTGATTTATGGTTTCCGAATTCGACAGTGTTGATTTAAGTAATACTAACAGTCTAAGCAACTTTAATTGTTCAAGCAGCAGCCTTCTATCTGCAAGGGAAAGGGTTTAGGTGGCTTATATGGGTGTGAACCAGGTTTGCTTGCAAGAGATCCTGATTCTCACCTGCCATTTATGGAGTTATTCCCCAGACGAACCTTTTGAATATCCTGGTCAAGGTGGGGAATTAATGGGTAATTTCCAAATCTGACTACCTTAACAAATAAGGTTTCAGTTCTGAATCAAATGTGCAAAAGACTGCTTTGGTTTTCATTGTCAGACATTAATGATACAATATGGTGCATATCCAGAAGTCACAAGAATTACAAATCCCTCTGTTACATTAAATCAGGTCTAAAATCAGACACCTTAATGTCTAACTTATTAGACCTTTTGAATTTGCAAATGCAACTGTTGATTTTAAATTCAGCCTTACCTGATCTATGTAACTCCTGAGGGGAGTTATGCCAGGCCTGAACATGTTCTATGGATTGATTTTATACAGGCTCACATCTAACAACTCCTTAAATGGGATTCTTGTGTGACGTAACTATTAAAGCAGCAGTGAATTTGGGAAGTTCTTTCAGTACAAGATTGATAAAGGCTTTTCCCGAGTTTCATAATGAAACTGGTATCATTTATTAGTAACTTGCAAGTACACTGTTTTGCTGCTGATAGTGATTCTCCTACTGTGGACTCAGCTAACTTTACACTGAGTGCATCCTGCACCATAGAATGGCTGAGGCTATTTGGGAAAAAGGGCAGTCCTTGTTCAAAAGAGACAAAGGCATCTATCAAGATATTAGCAGTGATTCTCACTACTTTGCTTTTTTATTTGTGAAGGCAGTACAGATGCAATTTACTTATCTTTTCCTTGCATTTCACCTGCTTTGGAAAAATAAGTAGAAATGTGTTAAGGATATTATGGAAAGATACAGCTTCTGATAGTTTATTTTTATTGTGCTACTTTTGTAATTTCTGAAAGTCTAGTTACAGTTCTCAAGCTGCTTTTCATTACCATAGTGTGTGAGTGCCTGGGAGGTAAGGAGTGCTGAAGACACTTCTGCAAGATATAAGAATAATATTAAATCTCATTTATAGATGAGTATACAGAGACTGTCACTTGTCCGTGATAATGCAGGAAGGCTGCCTCCTGCAACTTCCTACAAGGTTTGCTTCTTATTGGAAGATCTCTCATCTGTGTGTCACTGAAAAAAGTGTGCATCTCCTTCATAGTGGTGGAAAACACACACAGTGCTCATTATTTATGCTGGTAATTATTCTTGCAATAATTGAGTTAGATCTGTCAAGAAAATGTTAAGACTGAAAACGTTTGTACTAGCTTTCTGCATGTTATGGGGACACATTTGTTTTCAGTCAAATAAACTTGCATGTCATAGAATCATAGAATGTCTGGGCTGGAAGGGACCTCCAAGGGTCATATAGTCCAACTCTCCCCTGCCACAAGCAGGGACATCTCCAACTAGATCAAGCTACTTACAGCTTCATCCAGCCTGACCTTGAATGTCTCCAGGGATGGGGCCTCCACCACCTCTCTGGGCAACCTATTCCAGTGGTCTATCACCCTCATACTGAAGAACTTTTTCCTAAAGTCTAACCTAAATCTACTCTTTTCTACCTTAAAGCCATTACCTCTCATCCTGTCACTACAAACCCTTGTGAACAGCCCCTCCCCTGCTTTCTTGTAGGCCCCTCTCAGGTATTGGAAGGTTGCTATAAGGTCCCCCCAGAGCCTCCTCCCGGCTGAACAACCCCAGCTCCCTCCGCCTGTCCTCATAGGAGAGGTGCTCCAGCCCTCGGATCATTTTTGTGGCTCTCCTCTGAACACGTTCCAACAGCTCCACATCCTTCCTGTGCTGGGGGCTCCAGAGCCGGACACAGTGCTCCAGGTGAGGTCTCACCAGGGCAGAGCAGAGCAGCAGGATCACCTCTCTCCATCTGCTGGCCACACTTCTTTGGATGCAGCCCAGGATTTGATTTGCCTTCTGGGCTGTTGTTGCACCTTGCTGGCTCATGTCCAGCTTCTCATTTACTGGTACCCCCAAGTCTTTGTCCAGTGGGCTGCTTTCTAACAGGTCCTCTCCCAGCCTGTGTTGGTGATGTTGGGTGTCCCTCCCCAGGTGCAGGACCCTGCACTTGGTCCTGTTGAAGCTCATGAGATTCACCTGAGCCCAGCTCTCCAGCCTCTCCAAGTCCCTCTAGATGGCCTCCCATCCCTCTGGCATGTCAACTGCACCACTCAGCTTAGTCTCGTCAGCAAACTTGCTGAGGGTGCACTCGATGCCACTGTCTGTGTCATTGATGAAGATGTTAAACAACACCGGTCCCAGTATGGACCCTTGAGGGACACCACTTGTCACTGTAGTGTCATTTACTACATATCATTAAGTAAATATTTGAACATACCAAAATGAATATAAATACTTGTGTATTGTTAGTATTCATGTTTTATACAAAAAATAAATATTCAAAATAATTTACTAAGCAGTTGCTAGTACCAGATCTTGCTAGATGGAGTTGTTATCTTGGTCATTTGAGATACAGTAATTCTAATAACTATACTATGAAGGAGCAACACGTGTCTTAGGCCCTCTGCTATCTTAAAGTATAATTTTACTCAACCAGCTGTGGTTTCTTTTCTTCCTCACAGTCTTGAATCACCAGCACCAAGTAACGCCCAGCACAGCCATGCCGCAGCAGAGTCGTCCTCCCCAGGTGCCGCAGCCAGGGCTGTTGAACTTGCCCAGTGCACTGACCACGCAGCAGCAGCAGCAGCAGAAGCTGAGGCTCCAGAGAATCCAGATGGAGAGGGAGCGGATTAGGATGCGTCAGGAGGAGTTACTGCGACAGGTAAGGGCACTTTTTTTTTGTTCTTTGAACCTTTCTTTCAACCTTTGAAGTCTTTAGTTCAATGAATCCAAATTTTTACCAGATACAGTTAGTAGCTCTGTTATTTATGTCAAGATTAACCATTGTTTTGGGTAAGGAAAACTAGAAAGCCAATACAAATAGAACCTTTATTGAACAGAACAGACAAATGGCCATCTGTCAGGGATTACATACCTGGTATTTTTCTGATCACTGTAATAGTAGTGTAAGGACCAAATTCTGTTTTGCGTCTGTTTATAAACCTATAGCAACCATCAGTGATTAATTTTTGGTTTAACTTGGTTTGCATTGTAGACCTTGTTCATGCTTCATTGGATAAAGGCAGAACATATGGAGTTGTTCTTGACCCTGATCCCAACGCTATAACTTTCACTTTTTGTCTCTGAATTAAAATAAAACCATAGTCATATCTTGCATGAATATCTCTGATCTGAACACTTTCCAGAGATGGTTCTTTATGGATGTTTTGTTTATTGTTCTATTTCTTAAGTTTCAGCTCTGCATAGTGACTCATGTTGTACAAAACAAGTATGTAACTTCCTTTACACTGCCTTAAGGAAGTAAAAAGTTTTAACAATTGTGTTTCTTCTGTTACAGAAATCTCCACTGGTGATTTGTTTAACATGGTATATTAATCAGCTTCCTTTGAGAAAATAAATAATCTATTTCTCTCAAGAATAGCATGAAGGAAGTACATTTTATCAAGAATAACACAATGATTTTTGTCCTTGTAAATGCTGCAGTTGCAGTTATAGTACCTTTAAAAATGGTAACTTTCACAAAATCACAGAATTACAGATTGTGTTAAGTCTGTATGTAAGACAAATTTCTCTCCTGTTACACCACTGGAACCTTTGTAACTTTATCTTGTGCAGACAGACGAAACATAGAATGAATGTACACGCTATCATAAACTAGGCTTTAGTAAAAGAGAGATTGGTAACAAAATGAAAGTAGATGTCTGACAAGTAGAACTTAAAGAATGTTAATGAGAATTATATGCTAAACCACTTTACAACATTTTGAAACTGTATAGCACCATCTAGCTGCATTTGGGGAAAAAAACCCAAAACATTCAAATTAATGTGCTTTTATAGTTCCTGCAGCAACACTTTGCTATCTTTGCATGTGATTATTCCCATCATTTTTGGTGTACATGCTCAAAGTTAAGCCTGTGCTTAGTGCTCTTGCTGAACAGGAGGGAAAGACAGATGTGATTCAACTGAAGTTTCTGAATTTTTTCACCTTCTCATGTCACGACTGAATTTGACTTTCATGGTTCAGACCTGAGTCTGGAAACTGTACAGACACCAACATCTTGTGCCCTGTTTCCACTACCCTTAATTCTGGGGAGCTACATTATGATGCGTTATCTGTGTGTGCAGAACTGTGTTCCGGCTGGTGGTCTCGCAGCTGAGCATCATCTAAAGTCTTTTGTATACTTTCTCCTTTACTTTCCAGAGCTCAGAACAGAATGGAGATGGGTGTGGGAAGAGAGTGGGGATATTTGGTATGAGCTTAGTCACAATTGGCATCGTGCTAATAATGTGTTTAGCTATTTTTACTTTCTTTGGCTCTGTTCTTGCTTCAGGACAAGAGCAAATTAAGCTTCAAAACAGTTGTGCAATTCACACAAGGCCTGGTGTCCCTGCTCTGCTGACTGTGTTTTGCTTTCAAACTGACACATGCA
Organism: Merops nubicus; assembly: GCF_000691845.1. Taxonomy (NCBI): domain Eukaryota; kingdom Metazoa; phylum Chordata; class Aves; order Coraciiformes; family Meropidae; genus Merops; species Merops nubicus. Next base: position 9,915 of record NW_008623278.1, on the reverse strand, counting down.
CAGCACTCTGCAGCTGTGCTGTACTTAACCAAGCCTCCAACCTATGCCCAGTACCACCCTGCACCTATGGTGTTTCAGCTCCGTAAAGCAGGGCTGTATCACTTTGCATTGCTGAAGTTTTCAGAACTGCTGTAGCTTTTGGACAACCTATTTTCCCTGTTGTCATATTTCCCACCTAAGAAAAGCGAGATGCAAAATCCTTCCTTCCTAACAGAAGTTTATGAACTTCCTGCCAGTAACCTGAGTGCTCCTGAACCCTGGCAGCTGAGAAGAGTGCGACAGAGCCCTCTGGAGTCATCAGTGTTCAAGTACAGTTACTCCTGCCCTAACCTTTCACTGCTGCTTTTGCTTTACTAGTGTAACCTAAGGGAAGACGCTGAGTAAGTGTGCACACTGCTGTTAGCAACTGCAAAGAAGTGCAGAGAGTTTGAGTGAGAGGGAAGGAATTCTTTCAGTGGGTTGTGACCCACCTTTCAGCTCCTTTCAGCCTGGCAGCAGCTGCTGGCTCCCCACAGCCATGCCTGGCTGCAGCTGCTGGGGTGGAGCAGCACACCCAGCCAGGAGGGATACACAGTTCTGGAAGCTCTCTGCTTAGGGAATTTGTTTCCTTCTTTGTCCTCTTCTTCGTTTAGTTGGTAAAGCCTCTAGAGCTGCAGACTGCGTGCGTGCAAGAAGGGCAGCATTTCAGACGATTGGTATGATGACTTTATTTAAATGTTTCCTTACTCAGTTTTGTCAGTTTGGAAAGAATTCATTTTCTTTCTTACCAATTTGTTTTCGTCAGCTTTCCAAAGGAAAAGGGAGAATGTGCTTGCTCAAGAGCTTCTTGGAAGTGGAAGTAGTTAGAGGTGATGTCACTAAGAAATCCCCGAAAGGATCTTGCAGGGAAGATCATCACCATTTGAATTGTTACTTGACAACTGTAATGACATACATAAATTATTAAGAAGCTTCAGACTATTCATTCTTTAAATAATGACACCATCTAATGTAAATTATTTAGCAGTGGATATATTGATGGTTGGATAATAAAGGAAACATTGCGTTAATGGGCACCAATATATAGAATCATGGAATCATTCTGGTTAGAAAAAAACCCTCAACATCATTGAGTCCAACCGTTGCCCCGGGATTACCAGGTCACCACTAACCCACATCCCTCTGCACCACATCCACACAGCTTTTCAGTCCCTCCAGGGACAGGGCCTCCACCATGTCTCTGGGCAGCCTGGGCCAGGCCTGGACAACCCTTTCCAGGAAGAAATTATTCCCCGTACGTAATCTAAACTTCTCCTGGTGCAGCTTGAGGCCATTTATGTTAATTCCCAATGAATAGTTGTTACATTATTCATGAAGAGACCTCCTCAATGAAGAAAGAACTGAAAATGTAGTAGAACCTCATATTATGGCCTCAAAAACACATTAATCTTTTCTGCATTTGAGAGAACGAATGACTGATTCAGTGGAGAGAAATTTTCTATTAGGATTTAAATTAAATACTTCATTTAAAAATAATAATAGCAATAATAAGGTTGAGTAAACTAGGTAAAAAACGGATAGAGCTTTATTGTTTTAAGGCCTTAGGATATTTGTTTGGAAGATCCCCATGGAGCCAAACAACCTTTATATAGACCTCTGTACCACTAGATGTCATGGATGTTTCACTGAGATAATGCCAGAGGAATTTATCTTTCAGGAAGAGTTGCTTGTCATTCTAAAGGCAGTGTACATAAGAGAGGTCATTAGGCAGATGCTTATTATTAGGCATAGGGTTCATTCCAAAGATTATTGGGTCAAAGTCTTGGTTCCAGTGGTTTTCTTCTAGCGTGTTAGGTACTTTACGGTTGCAAGTGATACTCTTCTGCTTCAGTATATAGCAAATTACATCATCTAGTGGCAGCTCACATAGTTTCAGTGCCTGATTTTGTTCTCTCTTGCACCCATTTAAACTGAGAGCAACTTCTTTTAGGGTAAGCTGTTAGATACATGAAAGATTTGAGTCTGTAGGTTTTAAACTACTTTATTACTGCAACTCCAGCTCTCTAAGAAGAGAGCCTCACTGCACAGTAAACTGAAACTGTAATTTGAGTGTTACACAGCTCTGTGTTTTATCATGTGAAAACCTTCAGCTGGAGTTAGCTGGCCCATGAGGTATGGTCACACTGTTGATAACCACCTGTAATGTGGAGGCCTGCTAGTATTTTAGGATGAGGTGTCACACAAGGTGTCCAAAGATGTAACATAGGTAGCATGATTATCTCTGTGGTCAGGAAGGCTACAGAGGAGCAATGGTTCTGGAGGTGGTTGTGCTTCTTCAAGGTCTGGCTTTCCCCTGTCTGTCTGCTCCTACAATTCACTAGAGGTTTGCCAGTGTGACAGCAATGTGCCAGTAAAGCCATTTACATGAGCATTTTCTGATCTGCATCAGACAAAAAGAGTGAGGCTAATTTAAAAAGACAGCAGACAGGCTCTGTGGTTTATTGTGGAGCTGAGGAGAAAGTCCTCAAACACATCTGCCTGCTGGCTGAGCTATGGGACTGGTTTCCAGGTATGGCAGTAAGTGAAAGGTAGATTCTGCAGTGGTTTAAGTCAGCACAGGTGGGTATGAAAGATGCTGTCTGTCCCCATTATGATTTATTTCACACTGATGTGAACAGTCATCTGTTACATCGTTTAGAATGACTTTCCTAGGTAAGAAGATGTGTATATATTACATGTTAGCTTGTTACAAGACCACATTACTTCTGAGCTGTGGGAGTAACGCTTCCTTTACATTTATTTGGCTTTTCAGGAGGCTGCTCTATGCAGACAACTTCCCATGGACTCAGAAAACATGGTGCCTGTTCCAGCAGCTGTGAATACACCTGCCATGACACAAGACATAAGGCCTATTACAAATAATGGATCTGATCCTTTCTTGAACAGGCAAGTTCATGTCCTCATCATCAGGCAACTGCTTCTATTGCCTTCTCTACACTTTTAAAGCTGTTTCTCTCAGTAGTTTCCTTCTTCTTTTGTACTTGTACTTTTGTACTTTCCTTCTTTGCATCTTCTTTTGTACTTGCTGTGAACATGGAATACAGTTGAGTGGCTGACCTGAAGTCTTTTAGTTTATACTTGAAGAAGGAATCTTGGTAAAAGTCAAACAAATGGTAATAGGTGGTTTACATGATACCATAGTTGTATGTAGAAGACTTTAGGTAGAATAGCTACGTTACCAAGTATAAATAAATACAGTTTTTTTAGTCTAGCAGAACTGGTTTTGTCTAGAGCATTTTGTATATATGTGTGTATTTCAAAATTTAAGAGTGGCCTCACTTCTGTTGCTTTATATTTAGGCTGATGTAACATGACCACGTGAGTGGCCAACGGTTGAGAAATGGGTATTGAACTTTAATATCTAACCTACTGTGCTGTCTTTTTTCAAACACCATGATCAGGGACTGTGTCTACCAGACCATCTTTACTGAGGCTTTTTCATGTTTCAATTTATAGTGGGCCATACCATTCCAGGGAACAGAGCACGGACAGTGGCTTGGGATTAGGATGCTACAGTATACCAACGACACCTGAAGATTTCCTCAGCAACATGGATGAGATGGATACAGGTAGGATATTCTCATTTAGCTTAAAGCATAATACTATCTATAACTTTGTGTTACATCTCTTATAAATCTTTTATAATTGCATAACTGAACAATAATCTCTTACTTTCCTATGCAAGAGAACAGTCTGAGACTAGGGGGGAAGTTCCTAAAGGGTACTTGGTGCCTAGAAGGTTTTTGGCTTTATTTTAGGCCCAGATTCTGCCCTTTTACCTTAGACTGATGTTAAACAAAATAAGTAAAAGTTGGAAAACATGAGCTGTAATTTGTGTTTTCACACTATAGGCCAAGGTAGGAGGAGTAAAAATCTGGTCTTGGGTAACATTCTTGGTACAAATCACTGCGCTTTCTAACTCTGGGAAATCAGCCTCAGTCATAAGCCTCTTAAAATGGTGGGATTTCCTTCCATACAGAATGTATTTAGCTACATTAGGTTTTAGTATGCATTTATTTTTATATCAATGTCCTTGTGGTGTTTAAAATACTGAAGTAAATTACCAAGAAATCAACAAAACTTTTCCCAGATAGTGAAATTCTCAGTACTTCCTCACTTAAACTTCCTTTTGTAGTCATCAGAAGTTCTAGATGATGCAAAGAGTGAAAATTCCTCTATTAAAGATTTTCATGCTTGTTGTTACTGATCTATGAAAAACCTAATACAATATTGCAGAATTAAATTGCTGTAAGACACCTTTTTTTAAGTATGCCACATGGACAGAGAGCAGGATTGAGGGATTACATCAGGCTCAGTTGCATCACTCCCTGCACAGCCTAGTGAATGTTGAACTGTTACAATTCCCAAGTGAAAGGTCTGAGGCTTGTTACTTTGAATGCTGCTGGAAAGGGCCTTTTGTGCTTCTGAGACCAAAGCAAGGGTATGAAATTAACTCTTAGAAGAATATTCATTCTGCAAGCAAATATGGTTTTGAGGTAACGTTTGCAGAGAACAGGAATACTCACGAGTGTTTATGGGAAAGGAGTTGTCTGATTGTAATATCACCTGTTTTGTTTTAAATGATCCACAAGACGAGTTTGGTATTTGAAAAGTTCGTCTTTTCTTTTTGTAGGAGAAACTATACCACAGACAACAATGAACGTAAATCCACAGCAAACGCGTTTCCCCGATTTCCTCGACTGTCTTCCAGGAACAAATGTTGATCTTGGGACTCTAGAGTCAGAAGACTTGATCCCTATTCTCAATGATGTGGAGTCCGTACTCAACAAAAATGAGCCCTTCCTTACCTGGCTGTAATGGTTTGATGATGATTTGGCCTACAATGCAACTCAACATTTCTTTTTCCTCTTGATATAGAGGTAGAATATCTGAAAATCCTCAAGAGATACACCTTACTGCCTTAATGACTTTTGTTATGTCATCTTTATGGTCAGTTTAATCTCTGCCTGGATTTGATTGACACTAATTTAAGTATAAGATACATATAGATAGATACATAAATATATGCATATATACATCTTCTTTAAAAAAAAAAACCATGTTACTTTACAGATCTGTATACTTCTTTACCTTTTCAGACCAGGCAGAAATGTTTCACTGTAAGGACAGAAACTGGGTGGTGTTTGTTCATGTCCTTGGCTGATCTCCTAGGTATTGATTAACCATCACAAATCCTGCAGGAATCTCAAAAGCTGACTGCTAGGTCACTTAGTTCAAAAAATGTGCACAGCATCAGACCATGAGAGCAGTTTTACTACTGTGTTTATGACAATAGTATCAGAAGCTGTTTTACCAACTTACTTCAGCTTTAAAAATCGTATTTTTGTTCTAAGTAGCTAACTGTGCTGTATGGAATACAGATGAAATCTGATCCATATCGGCCATAATAATTCTCTTTATATATTTGTAAAGGCACAAACACTACTATTGCAGTTTCTTTTTTTCAGTATATTACTGTATAGTTTTCAGAAAATAAATACTTCCAATCTGAAAGTACCAGAATTGTTCAGCAATATTTTTATACTACAATATTGTTGCAATAAACCCAACTGGTACTGCCTGCTGCCTTTTAAAAACAAAGCAATGTATTATAAACAAGCATTTTTTTAAAGAGATCTTAGATTTTAAAGTTTATTATATTAAGCACTACAATTTTGTAACTTAACACATGAACAAACCATTTTTATATATGTAAAATCTGTGGCAAATACCTTAAATGGAAAAACAGGATTTTGCAGTCACGTCTGGAAAACGTGGCACAACTTGTTTATGTCATATGTAGTGGGAAAAAAAACCCCAACTTGTTCATACTGTTTTCAGTAATGTTTTTAACTGACAAGGTCAAAACACATGTAGTTGTATACATGAAAAAAGATGGTAACTTTACCATGACAATGCTAAAGCATATTGTGATGTGTCTGGTAGAGTTGCTGAGTTCTTGAAGTTTTTCACTTGCTGTACCTGGTGTACAGGACACAAGGCATTTTGTGTATTTCCACCTATTTTATACCCTACAAATACTTTTTTATCAGAGGTTTGGGACTGAGAAGGCATCAAGGACATTAAGCTTGCCTGCCCCTGAAATGCAAATGAAGTCCTAAAATTCTTAAGTATTTTGAAATTATATTATTTATAATCTATGAGTTTAAGGTTTTTATACTGAAAGATACATTTATTTTTTTTTTTTTTAATGAAAGGCATTAAAACTTTTCTCTACGCTTAATCCAGGCTATGTGGAGAGAGGAAGAGATGTAGCACTCAGTGTAAATGTGTGTTTGCCAGGTCTAATAACACTTAACAAGATCTTACTGATACACCAGAATGTGGATCACTAAAGGCTTTTTTCCATCTGGTTGTGTGAAGGTAGGTGAAAAGGGCAGAGATGAAGTGATAGGAATACAGAGTAGGTTTGGAAGACAAATGATTACATGACAAATGTAGATCCTTGCCAGGAAGGGTGGCAGCAGATAGGGACACATGGGAAACGGATCGCTGGTGTTCGGTAAAAAATGTAACAGAAGAACTTGACACAGTAAACTGCTGTGTCAGTGGTGAACTGCTGGCTGGATGTGATTCCAGAAGGTGGAAAATAAAAGCTCATCCCCCTGAGATTTTGAAAAAACAGATGGAAGGCAAAGACCTACAGTCATAAAGTTTTATTATGTAGTAGGGAAAAGTAGCTCTTTTTATGTTGGTGGGGTGTTTTTTTTTAGTAGCAAATGAGCGGCAACAGCAGAGATGTGTCTGCACAGAATTTAAATACTGAATGGGCATTGTGTTTCTTTTATTCATTTGGAGGGGTTATTTGTTGGTTTTTTTTTCATTATTTTTGCTAGTGTTAACTGTCGAGATAGCAGAAATATCTTTTCAGCAAACGGGTTTGGGGGGGGCTGACTAATACTACTGTAATTATGATAAATCTCTCTCTTTTGAAGATTTCTTTAGGTTGTCAGCCTGAATCTAAAACAGAAGGTCCTAAGGCTTTTTTAGTTTAGTGACAAGACTGACTTTGGTAAAAGAATTGGTCACTTATTGGCATCTGGTTGTGATGCCAACTCATGAGGCCAGCTCATCAGCTTGACTGGCCTAACAAACAGCCATTGGTGCTAGAACAGCTTAAAATAGCTGTGGATCTGAGCTCTAGTGTGACTCAACTGATATGGCTCATCATTAGGTCACATTTAGCAAACGCAGTTTGTTCATTTGCTGGTAAGTCTGTACCTCTGTAAATTTACGTTTTGTCATACTAAAGCATACTCCCAGCAGAGCAGGTTGCAGCTGCTGTGAGTTAGCTGGCCTGTCTTGACTGCTGTTTGGCTACACTGATTATCATACTGAAGGCTGTGCTTCTTACCAGGAAAACTGATGCAGTTTTCTGGTGAAGTCACGTGTTTATGAGAATTGTGAACCTACAGACTTGATGCCTCATTCATTGCTGTTTAGGTAGTTAAGTGTCTTGGTTCAAAGACCTTGAACAGGTAAAAAAATAATAAACTATGTTTCCATATTACTACCGTAACAAAACAGCAGAGGTTTGGAACAGGAGGGTGCTGTGTGAAACAATACCTCCAGGGTAAAACAACTGCCAAAGTCTTAGGCCAGACCTTTACTCAGCCGTGAACCAAATAGTGGTTGAGTTAAAAGTGATTCTTTACACTGTAAGCTTTTAATGTTTGTAATGGAGAAAATGTATCAGATGAAGTACAGCAACAATAAAATCAGCTTTTTAAGAGTTCTCTTTTAAAAAAAGTTTCTGGCTTTAAACAGTCTTATGGCAGAACTTTTAAGTATTCAAAGCATAAGTAATTCTTATGTTCTGTGTTTATTGCTGACAATATTTCACTGTAATATTTCAGGTTCTGAACATTTACTTTACTAAATGTACACTGTCTGCTCATAGTATAAATACAACAGCTGTGCCAGCTGGGAAGTTTCACTGGGGGTGGCATACAAAGTGTTGGTGATACAGCTATAACGGGCCATGGCTAATTAGAGTTTGTATCCTGGTAATACTGTTAGAATGTAACTTGGGAAGGGGCTGGGTTTGACTTTTGACAACAAATGCTGTTTAGGGGAAAGGAAGGGTTTAAAGGCCTATTTTAAATACAGAAAAGTATGAGTTTTCAAATAAACTTATTTCTTAATATACTACATCCATGTACATGCTAGTACTTTAACTTTTTTTATTTACCTCTTTTTCATTTTGTTATATGACACATGTGAGCATTGTTTCTGATTTTGAGTACCTTGCAACAGACTGTGTGTATAAAAACCAGTCAGCTCAAACTGTTGTGTTCAGGGTTTGATTCTGTGGCTTTTTTATTTCTTTGATCTTGTACATGAAAAAAAAATATAAATGAACTTAAAGATTTTGGATGCATATTGGTTCATTAAATTGTTTCTTTTTTTCCTTTGGAAGATCTGAGTATGTGCTTCCCAGGGAACTGTATAACACTGCTTGGAATAAAGATACAGACATAATATTCTGTGCAGACGGCATATATTTTGAATTAAATTATTAGCGTTTACCAAATGAAATGGGTTATTTTACCATTATGTTTTAGTTTATCTGTGGTTGTTATGGCCATTATTGGTGGTTTTGGTTTTACTCCTACTGCTTACTACATGCCATCATTATTTGCTTCATTTAGTGGCACCTTGTAATTCATAAATCACCAACACAAATGTTTTGCGGCAATTTGTTTAATACTATTATCTCTAAGCAGACGAGTTAGCACCAAGTCCATTTACTGTTAAGTTCTGTTTTGGGGACTTAAATAGTGCATTGTTTTCAGCCTTATTCCTTATTTAAGAAGTTTCTCAAAATCTGCATTAAGGAAATACCTGTCTTCTTTTTGAGACACAAGTCATGAAACCTAAATATCCTGGGCTTGTATTTGAAGATCTGCTCTTTGCAATGGTACATGACATGGATTACCCTTAGATAATTGAAGATCAAATGCAGCTGTTACTATTAATTAATACTTGAATCATCTCCTTACATAAATTATTCTAATTTATTGTTAGAATGCTTCTAACAGTTTCTTGAATTACATAAAAAAGCTGTGGAACCTCCACTGAACAGAAGTGCAAAGTGTATTAGCTTGTGATCCTGTGTAGAGAAACATGTTTGTTAATTCATGGTTTATTTACTCAGGAATATGAATCAAGTTTCTTTGGCAGAAACACTGAATGTGTGTTTGTTTATAAAGGTCATTCAGTTTGTTCCTAAGGATGCGAACTCGCATCCTGGAACGTTCCTCTCTTTCCTTCCGAGCTGCTCAGTGGTGCTCTGTGCAGGTTGCCGCTTCTGCGTAACGTTACCGAAGAGCTGTAATAAAACTGCTCGCCAGGGCGGGATTTCCTGAGATTTCCTGAGATTGTGAGGTACTGAAAACCCCATTTCAGAGGAAGCATGTCAATACTCTTGGCTTTCCCAGTTTAATGTAGCAGTCCCACCGATGGGCCTCCTGTTCTTGCTTCTCTACCTGATCCGGGAAAGCCAGTGCAAGTTCCGCACCCCCGCCAAGGATTCCAGGTTCCAGCGCCGGCGCAGCCTTCTGGGCGTGCGGCGTGAGCCTCACCTCCCCCATCAGATTACAGAGTTCCGTCAGGAGGGCATTCTGAAAACTTTTTCACTGTGGTAACTCAGCTAAAAATCTTTCTTAGGGTTTTTTCCTGACTGGTCCTCAAAACTCACTCTTCTGTATCTGCAGCAGTGCCCGTGTTCTCCACCTCAATTTTTCAAAATGCGGTGGCTAGAATAACCTGTAATTTGTCCGGAAACTTAAGACCTTGTGTTCGGGCCAGGTTTTCGTATGTTGTTTTCTTCTGAAAGCGAGCTGTCCTGTGAAC
>NW_008623277.1:0-439 GCF_000691845.1 Merops nubicus | reverse complement strand
CTTAAGATGTTTGTGTGATTACTTTTTAGAAGCGCTTTTGGAAAGGAGATTCCTGGTAGTGAAACACACAAGTGTATTTCCATTTGTGCTTCAGGAATTCCATTAGCTCTGAATTGGAAAGCTGAGACACACAAATTGACTTACTCCTATACTAGAGAGTTTGGCTTCCTCTTCCTACTGAGAACATATCCACATCCAAGGCTGCTGCTGACCGAACACTGCGGTAAGCGGAACGCGTGGTCGTGGCAGCGCTCCTGGTGTCGACAACACTCCTCAGTGCTGATGATTTCCCTTCTTCTCAATCCCACTTCAATGTACAGTGGTGCAATGTGCTGATAAGCCAGCAACTGCTAAAACCCTGCATGACTGTGCTAAGTAGCAGTTGGGTAGCAGAAGGGGACTGTGTTTGGCTGGAATTACAGCACATAATTAGCAAAGA
>NW_008623276.1:0-4470 GCF_000691845.1 Merops nubicus | reverse complement strand
ATATATTATTATACATTATACGTGATGAGAGCTGAATGGAGAAAAACAGCGATCACTAAATTTCTAAAAAAATATAGTTTCATTCAGGTCTAGACTTCTGGGCATTTAGCTTAAAAAGGCTAAACAGGCTACAGAGGTAAAGTGATCCATGGCACTTCTGTAAAATGAGAAGCTGAAATGTTGATCTCACTTTCTTTGCCTTTTTCCAGAGATACTCTAAAATTATGTGTTTGTTTCAAATAGAGTGTTATAGCACACCGACATAACAGAATTCCAGAAGCTCATTTTTAGGATTACTCAAAATAAATTAAAAGGTATCACTCCAAATGCCTAAGAAAAATATTAATACTGGTATTTATGAAGAACTGTTATTTCTGCCTTTTAAACACCAGTTGCATATGGTTTGTTACCTTTGAAGTGGTGAATAAATGGGCATAAGACAGTAAGGAGGCTTTAAGAGATGATGTGCAGCAGCATCTCTTGTTTGATATACAGGTATTTGAAAAAGTTGTTGAAACAGAAGCTGACTTCACTTAAAATGAAACTTTATGTGAACTGTTGTATATTTGCAAAAGTTTTAGCTTCTAGTATGTCTTATTTTATAATCTCATAAGCAAGTATATTCTAGTAGAGTATGTACAACCTCACACATCAGAGCTCTTTACCAAGGTTTACACTAATTATATTTGAACTTTCTCAGAAAATACATAGTGTTTTCCATAAGGAGATTCTTTCATGCATCTTCAATGTAAATGTTGTCACGCTGATCTCTTTATTGCATATTGTTGCTCAAAATACAAGGCATCTGAAGATGCAAATTTGTTTACTGATGCTTAGTCGTGGGGTTTCTTTTTATCTTCTAATCCAAGAATGCATTCTGTTATGTTTTTAGAATATTTTTTGCTGTTTCCATTCAATTTATTCCTGATACCACCAGTTTCTCAAGAGCTTAGGAAAGTAGCTGGTTAAGTTTCTGTAAATGAGCATCTAGAAGTTTCAGTATTTTTCTTTCACAGTGTTTGAAACCTCAAACAGTAGAATGCAACCATTTTTATTGTGCCTTGTGATGGAAAAGGTCTGCAGCTGATGGTCAATAAGTTTTCCAGCAGGTTGCTGAAGCATAGAGCCTTGTAATAACACTATCCCATAGCTGCATGGCCTCGGAGCCTCTCTTGCACCTGTAGGCTTCTGTCCAAGATTCATCTGTGAGCGACTCAATAATTCAAGCAGCTAAAAATTTCTAGCTGCAAAGACAGAACTGCTCAGTGTCCAGAAGCATCACAGAAAACACTTTCTTTTGTATAGAAAAAGAAAAGTAATTTGAGTATGTTGACTAACCAGAACAGTAATGAAACATTGTGAGCCTTAAGTCATATTGAAGTGTTTAGGAAAAACAGGATAGTGTTAGTTCCAGTAATCTCTCTATCTCTCCTGGCAGTGAAATTAATTTTTTTTTTCTTGTGTGGCAAAATACTTGTGCCAAATTATAAAGTAAATCCTGTAAAGCACGTATTAATGAATGACATGTTTCCAGCTAGAATCAGAAATTATTTAATCCCTGAGTAGGCAAACCTGCAGAAAGGTTGGGCCAAAGTATTTATAGGTATTTAAGTCCTTTTGGCTTCCAAAGTAGGCCTAATCCTACAAGGCTGCTGGATTGCTTGAGGGATTTGAAATAGATGAATTATATCAGTAAATGTAAAAAAAAAAAGAAAAAGCTAAAATATTGATAGTTACATTGTCTCCTACATGGCTCCTTTCACCCATCTTTTCTTTTTTTTTTATTTTTAACAAGGAAGTGGAGGGTTGCCAGCTCACTTATCATCCATCCTTTCTAGCTCCAGGCTGAATGCAAAAAGGTTACAACTGTCAGCTGTAAGAGGTAGTCTGGGGAGAATGATTTTCAAACTATTCACATGACACTTTAAGACGTGTCATTATAGAAAACCTCTGATTTCTAAAAATTGAAACATAAAGCTCAACATTTTAAAATAATAACAGATACAAGTCCTTTAAAGCATTTAACTATTCTGTGTGAACTTTGGCTTGTAAAGGTTCACAATGATCTGTATTATCATTCTGTTTTCTGTTGTATAGTCAGCTTCAGGAATCGACTGGTTTGGAAGTAAACCACAGGAAAGCTGAGTTTTTATAGGGAAAAACACTGACACTTACAAGGTATGGTGTGATGATGTCTCCTCTAACCCGTCAGACCTTCCATCTCTTAGTTTCTACCAACAACTAGAATATAAGAAGGTTATGATGGCAAGGTCCTTAGATTAAGCAAAATGGTGACAGGTACAGCCTTGATATACTTCCCAGCACTAGATGCTGTGTGTGATATTCTTTGGCAATGCATTGCAAGCGCAAAGGACCTTCACACTTGAAATTTGTTTCGTTATTTGCTTGACTCAGCATTGCCTGTGTTAACTAGACAGATAAACTTTGTAACCAACTCCACAAGTGTGGTTTTAGCTAATTTTTCACTAACCATTAGAAACAGAAAGCTACTTCTGTTATGGACTTATCTGTCTTTTGCATCTTTCTTTTCCTAATCTTTATTCTACCTCAATTTGACACAGATGTGCATTCGAGCTAATTAATGAAATTTGCTTTGATTCAGCATGAAAAGGAGGGCAAAAATAAGGGCAGAAAGATTAAAATAGTATGACATATTATCTAGCTCTTACATTTAAAAGTCTATTTTTAAACAACAAAAAAAAAATGCGGTAAGAGTGAATAAGTGGGTTCCCTGGACCGTATTGTTTTCTGTATGACTGTAGGAGGTTCTCTTACTTTAGAAGCTTTTCTCTTAGAAGATACAGATACTCAGTTTGAGAGAGCAGTAATAGGCCTCAGGTTTACCCAGCTATGCATCCTCACCCCTCTGATATTCAGCATAAGGATGGGGCAAGAAGCATGTTTTTGTTTACCATTAGCCAATGTAGGGTTTATTTGTTTCTGTTGTCTCAAGAGTATAGAGAGCCCACAGCAAGGATCAAAACACTTTTGTTTTAGTGTTTGTTCTTGTAGGTTTGCTGTTTCAGAGTATTTGCATTTTGAAAAGAGGAAGCAAAAGTCTATAGAGAGTGGAAAGAACAGAGTCAAATAAAATTTTGTTGGCTTGTAATGTAGTTTAAAGTATTGCTTGGATCTCAAAGGAAATCTACAGCCAAACCATAAAATGGACCCAAATTTCCTTTCATGTAGTTAAGTGCCTCACATGCAAGGCTAGTTAAGTGCCCCATATACAAAGCTAGCTTTATGGATTAATTATTGTCCACTGAACTTGGTATAAATTATCTCAGTAATCCCTCGTAAAGTAATACTCAGTTACTTTCTGTATTAAAAAAATCTTATAGCTAAACAATTGAGAAATACTGTTCAAGAACCATCACCAGATACTAAAGTGTCTGTCAGTACATCAAATTAATTTTCATTATACAATTAGCATATCTCTTCTAGATACGTAACTAAGCAGAAACATGACTACATCTGTATAGAAAGACCCAATGTAGTTTTTGTGTTAGTTACTCAGCTGCTGCTCTTGGTACACATAAAAAGGAAATACAAATAATGCAGAAAAATACATATATTTGTATTTACATATATGTGTGTATATTCTCTTACAGCCATTGATAAGCAAGCATTTAAGTGTACTTGGCCTTGCTTTTTTAGCAAGTCTACATCATAAACCTAATGCTGATTTCCTCTTCTTGATAATTTCTTGCTTTTTCTGTGCGTATTAGTAAAATTTCAGGTAAAAATTAGTCCAAATCTAAATTTTTGAGAAAATAACTTTTCTAGGAGCTACTAAACAAGTATGCCAGACACAAAATTAATACCTTCCCAGAAATATATTGTGAGTACTTGTCTCATACTTCTGTACATACTTCAGTATGTACAGAAGGATATATTTTACTTCTGTAGTTAAATTTATGTATAGTTCTCTTACCAGACAAGGTGTCTCTCACCAATGAACAAGGATGCCAGAGTTTCCTAGGATACATCATCAGGACTTATTCCAGTACCGTTCTTTCCACTTGTAGCATTTTTAGACACAGTTTTGACATTTTTGGCTCTCGTCATGGCAACACCTAGTGTAGGCTATTGACTTCTGCAGTGTGAGGGTATCACCTAATAACTTTGCTTAATTTTCACACAGATTTCAGCTATGTTGAAAACTAATGAGATCAACAAAAAAGGGTTAGTTTCATTTTACCAGTGAGACAAGCACCACTGAAATCTGGCCAGCAGTTCATAAGCAGAAAAACAGGAAATGTTTTTATTTTCATATACTGACAAGTGTGATGTTCCTGATGTTCATTGCATGCTTCTGTTACTATTAATTTCTCATTATAAAGAAAATATTCTAGGTTAGCTCTCAGAGCTAATATTCAAGGTGGGTATTTCTTGGACAACAGCAACAAGTAATAGAAATTCAGCAAAAGCTGAATATAATATATATAA
>NW_008623275.1:0-4059 GCF_000691845.1 Merops nubicus | reverse complement strand
CCGAGCCGAAGACCCATCCTCCGGGAGGGAGTCCGTGCAACCGAGGAACCCCCTGTCCCAGGGCACCACCAGGGCCAGAAGAGTGCACGGAGCTCCTCAGGGACAACAGCCAGTGTCACAAACAGAAGAGCTGGGACAGGCACCAACTCGTGGGCCAGGGATGCAAGACTGGGTATAGGCGGACCACTAGAGAAACATTTGAGGATGGTACCAGCCCCCGGGGGTGAGAAGTGCCACCCGACTAAAGTGCAGAAAAGATTGAACCCTCTCCAGGTACCCAAACATGGGGGGAACACAACTCCCCAGCAAAGGTCAGAGCTCAGACCCTACAGGCACTGGCCTTTCAGCCCCCCACAGGAAGCTGCTGGGCTGGGGGCAAGACTCAAACAAGGACCTTGCTGTGACAGTGCTCAGCACCCGGGCCCATGTGGCCCTAACCAGGGGGGTGTTGCTAACATCTGGGCTACCTTTGGGAGCACATGTAGATCTGAGTCTGCTCCGTTCAGCCACCTCGAGTCTGCCCCTTCCCTTGGTAGCCCAGAGGCAGTGCTGAGCTGGCTGACAGGGCACAAGCGTGCAGAGCCCGCAGGGGAGAGAGGAGCCCCCAGATCCATCCTGAGAGCTCCACTGCATCACCAAGGGAAGCAAGTCTCGGGGACTGGACACAGAGGAGCATCTCCCACAGCAGTGCACATGGGAGGAACCTGCCAGTCAGCACTGACCCCATCCAGACCTGACAGCTACGAGACCTTTATTCAGAGTGTAAAAACAGTTCTCTATAAAGCAGATAGACCCAGAACATCCCCCCAAATCACAGATAGACCATGAGCTCCCACCCCACCATAACTCAATTGAGAATGCAGCCTGGGCCCCATTTTCACACTTCCAAGTGTACAAAACCCATCAAATTGTGAGTAAAGAAAAGCAAACACACTACAATCAGTGAAATCACCCATCCCACTGCTGGCTTTACATCCGTCTGCTGGGGAAGGAGCCAGGAATGGGTATTTCAGAGGCAGGGAGAGGGTGTGCAAAGCAGAGGTCCAGGACAGCAAAAAGGCACAGGGCAAGGATCACCTCCTCCACTCCCAACCCCTGGCACAGGGATGGGGGAGAGGTGACATACCAGCAGCATTCATCCAGTTTTGGGATCGACCTCCCCGGGCTGTGGGAAAGGAGACACCCCAGTGCTGGGAGCAGCCTCTGCTCCCCTAAAAGTTACAACAGAAAATTAAAATTAAAAAAAAGCAGCAAACGTTGAGGTCCTGGCAAGAGGTGTCTGAGGTAAAAGCCATCCGGGAAGAGATGTCCCAGTGAGTACCTGGAGGAAGAAACAGACTGAGACCAGCAGCCTCCTGCAGCAGGGCAGCTTCCACCCACGTTTCCCACACTGGTGCCACAGCCACCCAGACCCTTCCTCCAAGGCTGCCCAGACCCTCACCTTACCTAGAGATACATTACTGCTTCCTTCACTACTTCTTGGCTGGCATGATAGGAGCAAGCTCCTCCTCTCCCTCCTCAGACAAGTCATCAGCCTCCTCAAATGAAGTATCTTCCCTGTGCACTGAGACACACAAATAACTGTTAGTCACCCACGTACATCTTTGGTAAATACAACTGACCACCGAGACACCCCAAGAGCAGAAGATCCCAAGGGGCACTCGACCAGTTTTAGGAGCAGCCTGTAGGCAATAAGCTGTATCCCAGCTGGAGGGATCCCAGCCACTCAGAAGGGAGTGACAACAGCCAGCCATGGTAAAATGGAACACTGTAGGTCATCTAGACTCCTTTTCCCATGTGAGGCATTATGGCGAGGAAGGAATCCCTGTACAGAGACAGCCAGTGGGGAAAGAGCACCCAGCACACACACTGGGCAGCACCAAGTGCATCTCCCAGAGGGTCCTTGGGCAGCATTCATGCTGGAGAGAGCCACTCCACACCCCTTGCTCCTCCCCAGGACCTTCCCCACACATGAGTCCTTACTGATCCTGTGCCAGCCAGCAAGGTGTACTGGGCCAGAGCCCGCTGCCAGGCGGAAGGTCACTGGAGGCTGCAGCTTGAAGTTGTCCAGACTCAGCTGCAAAGAGACAGAGAAGGACTCGAGTTAGGGGCAAAGGCAAAAAGCAAAATTTCCTGCAGTCCCTGGCACAGCACCCACCCCAGATAAAAATGAGGTCATCTGCAGCCAGGCCAAGGCTATCAAGGGCCTTTCCCCATGAGCTGCAGACCAGCTCATGGTTAGGATCCTAGAAGAAAAGGTCCAAAACCATGCAGAGATGTCCTGTTTCCTGCAGCAATCCCCACTCGACTCCGCAAAACAACCTCTTACCAAGGGCTGGCATGACAACTTCAGATTCGCCACAGGCACAGCAATCTCCTGGTTCTCATGGTTTCGTCCAACCACCTCCACCACGTTGCACTCGTCCTTGGCACCATCCGTAAGGCAGACCTGGGTGGGGGCAGAGGCTGTGAACTCCCGCTCTCCCAGGGGACACAGCAGGAAGAGCCAGGGCTCTCCACAGGACAAGTGACCCACAGCAGTGCTACCAGCCCAGCTGCCATGCAGGGTGTGAGGATGCTGCTACACAAACCAGGGGGAGCATGGAGCCCCCCCTGCAGTGACTGCCCCCTCTGGGCCTGCAGAGGACCTCTGTGTCTTTCCCAGCTGGGACAGCTGCTCCTGCAGCCACCTCAAGAGATGACACCTGGGCTGCATTTTCTGCTGATCTGATCCATGTGGGCAGGTCCTGTGCTCCCAGGACAGAAAGTGACCCCCAGGGAGAGCTGGGAATGAAGCCTTGAACTTACCTGAGCTTGGAGAGCAATGAGCCAGAGACCTACCCTGTGAGGGGGCTGTTTTAACAAGACGCTTCAGCAAGGTCAAATACAAGGGAAAAGTGCTTTCCCTCAGCCCATGTCTGGAGTATTTCTCTGCTGAGCAGCCTCCTGCCACCACGGGCTTTGCTCAAGCCCCTCCACACAACAGAGAAACACAACAGCCCTGCGCTCTACCCTGAGAGCAGCCGGTGCCGAGACCTCCGCCAAGGACGTTCCCTAGTCCAGCCTGGACAGGAAGGGGGAATGAGCCTGGGAAGGGCTGGGAGTGGAGGCGGTGGGCCACCATAGGAGAGAGCAAGCACAGTTAATTCTCATTTATCTTACCACAGACAGGGCCAAAATGTGGTCAGAGTCATCTTCCTCATCCACCTGAAACGTGTAGGATTTGGTACTGGCAGTCAGCTCACAGCCTAGAAAGAGGAGATCAGAAAAGCGGCCCTGAGCACCACAGGCCCAAGGTTCTCAGAGTGAGCCCCACATGAGCACAGCTGTGACATCCCTAAAACACTATTTTCTCACGCTCAGGAGCAGCCTCATGCCAGGGCACCCTGCGCTCCAGGGTAAAGCATCCTCCAGAACTATGCACCTGGCTCAGCACTACACAAGGACAAAACCTGGTGTCCCCAAAACTGGGCTGCTGTGAAACAGTACCCTGGGATACCCCTGAGCACAGGCAGGGCAAGGCTCATCCCCTCCAGAGATCAGGATGGCCAAGGCACATGGCGCTGGACAACAGGAGAGGGAGCAGATAGAGGCAGCTCTGCTCTCTCCAGCATCAGCCAAATGTTTGTTGTTGAGAATCTGGAGGCAAAGACACAAGAGTGTGAGACCTGAGCAATGAGGAAAAACAAGGGGAGGATGCTGGGCCAGGCTGCAGGAAGCTGGAGTCCCTTGGGACGAGTCTTGGGACAGATTTTATTATGCAATTCTCCAAACAGCTACAATAACAGGGGAGATGCAAAACTGTGTCCTTAGCTCTTAGGATCAGGATTCAACCAGCCATGGGGGGAAAGGAAAGGCAGAGCCCTGGGTGTGTTTTCTTACTGCAGGATGATTCACCAATGCGAAGCAGCCAGGAGAAACACAGACCTGAGCCCTGCATACCAGACCCGGCTTCTGCAACGGAAGCACAGCCCAGGGCAAGACCTGTCCCTAGCCGAGCAGCTGCATTCCGCTCACCAGGGCAGGGACCGAAATCCAGGTGCACAAAGGGCGCGGGGG
>NW_008623274.1:9703-27304 GCF_000691845.1 Merops nubicus | reverse complement strand
AGGCTGCTCGGGAGCGCGGCGCTTCGGATCGATCGGCCCCAGCCCCGCTGCCCTTCGGGGCCGGGAAGGTGAAACTTCGGAGGAGCCGCACGTCCACCTTGTGTGTGCCCCCTCCTGTCCGCGCCGCCCGCTCCCGGCCGGAGGAGCTGGCTCTCCCCAAACTTCAGTGCTGAATTTATTTCCTCTATTGATTTGCCGGCTCTTAGTGTGGAATAATTTCTCACGAAGGTTTTGGGCTTTTCATTTCCCGAAGTCCTGCCTGCTTCCCACCTCCCCTTTATCTGTGTGTCGCTGCCACCTCGTTAGCTACCCTAAAGGTGGTTTGGAAGAGTTTATGGGGGAATATTGCTGAACTTCAGTAATCAAGTTTCCAGATCTTATGCCTCCTGTTTAATTTATTAGACTAGTTATTTATTCTGTTGATGATAATCTGTTGCTGGTTTCTATGGAGATGTTAAACTGATCTCTTTCAGAAATCAAACTCCATATGCACTAAAACGTTTAAAGGAGCAGCGTCCCCTTTTGTTTTCAGACTTTGTACCTTTTCAGCGCTTTTATTGGGCTCCTGTATATTTTATATATTAAAGCCTGAAGTTGAAGCTTTGTGCAAGACAGAGCTTATTATGGCTAACAGAAAGTCAGGGCTTTGATCCTTTTTTTGCATCATCATTTAAAACAGATCATTTTTCCCCCCTCATCACACAAGATAGCAGAACCCTTTCAAGATCAAAGAGTCCAGCTAAAAACTATTGTTTAAAAAAAAAAAAAAAAAGGAAAGAAAAAGAGCCAGTTAAATTAGGGGGACGTTTCCTTAATCTGCTTATTTTGTTCTAAAGATTTTTTTTTTTACCAGTGAAAACAACAACAACAACAGAAACTTGTGGCAACTGTATTGTTATTTTTATACCTCCCAAGTCTTTTTAATGTTAAAATAAGTTCAAAGTCAAATATCTCTAAAGATAAAGTGCTTGTTAGGGTGTTTTTATTACTTGGTTTCTAAATGTGGAAGGTCAGAATCCAGTAAGCTACCGCATTAGAGAAGGTTTTAATAGTCTTTGTCTCATCTTAATGAGAGAGAAATCTAAAAAACATTTTCCCTGCAACATTTATAAATTATTTCAAAGAAGTCTCTCTGCATATAACTCAGTTTTCATTATTGCTGAACTTATCCATTGCATTATTACATGTGATTCAGTGTAATATCACTTCATAAAAAGTAATTGAGGTGAGAGAAGAAATTTTTTTTTTAATGCTTAAAATTGGAGAACTCCTGTTAAGCTGGTGTGTTGATCAGGCTGGTGCACCGTGCACACCAATTGTGGTTTTTTGCTCATCTTCTGGAGAAAAGTTGAAAGGTTTGCCAAGAAAATACTACCAGCACAGTGCGTGTTTAACACAGTAAAAAACCCCTTCTACTTTCTCTTAGTCTATCTTAAAAGGGTTCCCACTCCCTAAAACAGAGGTGTTTTTCCTCTTGGTATGCTTCTATACTAATCTTAACAAGAAAAGAATAATCCTAGAGGAAACAGTGCATATAGCCCTTATAACTCAGGCATGTTTTAATGTGTATGTACATTTGTATTTCACACAGACATATATATTACACATACACGTATATGGCAAACACCTATGTGGTTTATGAGCTGTCCATACCAGACTTTCTCTTTTTTCCTTGTTAATTTTTTTCCCCCTTTTTTTTTTTTTTTTTTTGGTGATTTGTAGTGTGGTGGAGCATTTAAAATTTTTTTGGTAAATATTCTGTTTATTTGTTTGATTTGAATTGCAAACAGAATTGACTCTGACAAGTAAAAAGAGGAGGGGGGGAAAAAAGGAAACACTATGGCTTTAAACTCAGGAGTTTGCATATTCTCCTTGTATCTTTCCCCTTTGCTAATTATTGTGTTGTTTTCAGAGCAAATATGTCATATCCATGGCGACCAGGCAGGTTTATTGTCTTTCAGAAGCAATAGCTCACATAAGTAATTAATGACTTCTTTTTTTTTCCTCTGGCTTAGGTTAAACAGATCATTCAAGGAAAGTCATATCTCTCTCTCCCTCTCTCTCTCTTTTTTTTTTTAGCCCAGTGACATAAGAACATGAGTTAGAACAAGAAAATACTTTAACCAAGAAGTCAACAGCTTATTTTTCCTCATTTCTTTTTAAAAGCTCCAAGTGTCAGCTTTCCACACACATGACGTTGTCATTCTTGCAGTTTCAGAGCGAAGCCCTGGTACAGGGAAAAGCCACTGAAAGCTGGAGTTCAGTTGGTGGTTGTACAGCTGAGCAAAGTGTGTGCGTGTGTCTCTGGGTGTCATGTGTGGGGAGGTATTCTTCTTGCTCAAGGGTTTTGCTGTGTACTGGGAAAAATGTTTCCCTCACTATCCCCCCTCCCTGTTCTATCTGTATTAAAATCGGTGTTAAAATAAAGGTGTGTTTTTGTATCTTGCAGATTGCAATTCAAACAGTTTCCAGGAAAGAATTAGTAATTCATTTTTATATACAGCATATATACACACACGCTTGAGCTCCACCCAAAACAATCAAGCTAGCTGGAAAAAAAAAAACTTATTTCCTTTTGCTTTTCAAGCCCAAGCAAACTTGCACTGTGACTTTCAAAAGCTTATTAAAAATAGCCCCCCCATTTTTGCAAGGAGTTTGCTGCAGGTGTGAATCTTGTCCTTTCCCTTTCCAACTCTTTCTTCCTATGAAAGCTGAATTTGCTATCAGTCCAAGCCAGGGACTGGTTATCCGCTATGATTTACTGAGGTGGTGATTCCATCCCCCCCCAGCACCTTCACCCCTGTTTTGTTTTTGCTAATTTCATTTTCAGAGGGATTTATACAGAGTCCAGCTATATAAATTCCTTGGGAGATAAAAGCGCCGCACACTTCCATAAACAGAAGCTTTTACTTGCATCCTGTCTTCCTTTTTTTCTTAAAGGAAAAAGGAAAAAACCCTAAAAACAAAACCCCAAGCCATCTGCTTGAAGCAGGTATCATAAATGGATGCTGGTAATGATTGCGTATTCCACAATGCTGCTACTTTAACTTTTAAAATCTGTTTCCTTTCTGGTTTGTAACATTAATCAAAGAGCCGCTTCCTTCCAATTTTTCCACAGACTGGGGCTAATTAGAACCACTCGAATCATATTTTGTAAATTCCATGTGGATGTTCCTTTAGGTTTCAAGATCGCGAGTGCTTCAGGTTCAGGTTGGCTTGGCAGTTCTGGGGTTATTTTTGTTAATGTTTCTGTCTCACAGAACAAGGGACGTTTTCTCTCCGTTTACCCCAAGTAGATTTGTAGGTTCAGGCACAGGGGTCTGTCAGAAATAGCCATTACAAGTTAGGAAGGAGAAAGGCTGAGAAGGAAGGAGATTCCAAAGAGCCACAGAGAAAGAGCCACAGAGAACCCCCCCAAGTAACGCGAAGCTGAGGATTCAACAGACTTGATAATTGAGCCCTTAACCTTCTGATGTCTATATCAGAAAAACAGAGTCTAGCAGAGGGAGACAAAGAATAGAAGCAAATGCTGGGTAGGAGGAAGCTGGGGAGACGACCGAAATATTGAAGTGTAGTTCAGGATACGTATAAATCTGTGTATTACCTTTCCTTAGGTTCAATTTTTCCCTCTGGCAAAGCTGTTTAAAGGTGGCTTTGGGAGAACTTGACGTCTCTGATGCAGCTGAGAGCCTGGTGTTTCTGTGGCATGAGCAGATGTCACTTGGGGAGACTTCTCTTGGAACTGGTGTTTATGTTGCCCTGTTCCCTTTTGGTTTTGAAGGACTGACTAGTGATTTTTATTTTTTTTTTCTTTTTCAATCTTTATTGGAAGTTAAATAGCCAGAAGTTGGGAGTTTTCAGCTTGTGATTATTAGGCTGTGCTAAAGGGATTTGAATCAAACCACTTCGAGCACCCAGCAGGGTGACTGTTTCCATGCTCTGCCCCAGTATTTCGCTCCTGTATATTTAAGTACCTAAATAGGGCATCCAAGAATTAGGGGGCAGTGGGCTTGCAAGAGGGATCTTAAAGTTAACTTGCTTTTGGTGTGTAAGACTGCAGCTTCAAAGAAAAGCAAGAGTGCATCGTAAATTTTGCTAAAATTAATCAACCGTTTAAGAGCTCCACATTAACGAGGTTTTCCAGGCAAGCAGCTTTCTTCTTCTCTTCTTCTTCTTTCTCATTCACAGTTCAAGAGGGTTGGGGTAGAGGGGGGAGAATGTGAGTAAGAAGAGGAAAGGGCGGAATTTGAGTAGAAATAATAAAAACAAAAAAGGCTGGATTTGTAGAATATAAATCCTCATGTGTCCTTGATCCATATTGTCAGGGTTTTTTTTTTTTGGTCGGATTTGTCCTGTGTGCCTTTGACGGAAAAGGCACGTAGAGAGAGAGAGAGAGCGAGCGCGACAGAGGGGGAGAGAGAGAGACGTGTCACTGCTTTGGAGCTCATTATCATTCTTAATAAGTCTTAAGGAATAAAGAGGAGCATTGAGTGTAAATGCTGGGTAATCCTAACACTCCTCAAGGTGAGAGGAGTCTCGAGGACACAGAGAAAGAGAGCGAGGAGGAGGGGGGGGCTTCTGCGGGGCAGGAGAGGAGATGTGGCGGGAGGTGGGTGTGGGGCTGGGCACGGGTCAGCAGGGCCGGGGCTCCAGGCCGCCTCCGCGCGTCCCACAGGCCTGCGCCGGGGAAACTCGTCTCCAAGTTTGCATCCCAGAGCTGGGAGGCGACCCGGCTGGAGCTCGGGGCTCGGCTGTGGGCCTCGGTGGTGGTGTCCTCTGAGAGACGCCGGAGTGCGGAGCGAGTCCGCTGGCCTCCCTCCTTGGACCCGTGCTGCAGGGTCTGGCTGCCCGAGCTGGGGGTCGCGTCGGGGGCTTTGCCCGGCCTCCGCCTGGCTCCGGGGCGAGACCTCGCTCCCTTCTCGACCTTTGCTCCCTGGGCTTAGCTCCTTTCCGTTTCGGCCCGGTTGGATGTCACAGCTCCTCCTCGCCTGCGTGTCCGGAGCCCGTGCTGCCCGCACCTTGCGTGCCGGGGAGCCTGCACCGCTCGCAGCCTCGACACTAGGTGGCTTAAAGCACAGGCTCGGCAAGAGCTGCCGGAGACGTTCATTCACCGCTTCTGGTGGGCTCCCCTAGTCAAACTTCGGGCTGGCGGCAAAACACGGAGAGGGCTTAGAGTCCGTGCTGGATTTGGATGCAGCGCGACCTCCTCGGCGGGGTGTCCGCGGTCGCCTCGGAGCTCGGAGCCTATTGAGCATGAGAAGGAGGATGGACCGAGGGAATCCAGGGGCTGGGCTGCTTGCTCTGGGGATAAGGAGTCGGGAACCCGCCTGCGTTGCTGGGTCCTTCCCTCTCCAGGCAGATTTCACCATACCCATTTTACAGGGTGTGCGTGTTCCTTTTGGAAAAAAACATTGCAGGGTTGGCAGAGCCTTTCTTACTGTGCTGATGGGTAATGGGGGATGCTGAGCCTTCAGTGATGCCCACTGTCCCTTCCTTCTGCTCTCTCATCTCGAGTCCAGTTGCAGGCAGGAGGGAATGCTATAGTTGGGAATTTGCCTAGTGCATCCAAAGCCTTCAAAGGGAGGTGGAATTCCAGTTGAATTTTATTTTTTTCCTCCTGCAGCCTCTGTTGGCTCTCTGGTTCAGGCCATAGCTTCTGGCTGAAGTAAGAGCTTTACCTTCTTTTTTAAATGACTCCAAGTGCCTCGGAGCAGGTGGGAAGGACTTGCGGATGCCGAGTTTTGATCAGTTGGCAGGAGAAGCCAAATACGACAGGGTGGAAGTCTTGCTAAATGCTGCTTTTTCTGGGTCCAGGTGCTTGGCTTCAAGGTTAAGTGTTACACCGGTAATATTATTGGGTATTAAGTTATTAGTAATGGAACTATGGGGCTTGCCCGTACTTGGCAGAGAACTGCTAAGAAACTGTATTAGGGCTGAGTTCATCCTGGTTTCTCTGGTGGTGTCCTTCCAGCATGCCTCAACCCTGAGCTGGAGGGAGCAGTAGGAAACAGGAATGGAGTTGTGCATCGTCTGTCTCCTGAACTCCTTCTGGAGGCGGCTAATGAGTTGTAGCAAGGAGGCATGGGCTCCTGCACTGAGGGACCTGCCCGCAGCCCCCCGCGCTCGCTCTCCAGGGCTGTTGATGAGGTGTCAGCTAATGCCTTTCACGCGTGGTTGGGCTGGTCTAGAATAGGACCCGGAGGTACAAGAGTCTGGACTCCCGGGGCCAGCTCTAGAGCCGTTCAGCTGCAGAGGCCTCGTGCCTGGTAAGCGCTGCAGGGAAAGCATCTGAGTTTGCAGATCTGTCATTGGTTTGGGGCTTTTGGCTTCTTGCCCATCATGGCATT
The DNA here is from genome assembly GCF_000691845.1 of Merops nubicus. Classification (NCBI taxonomy): domain Eukaryota; kingdom Metazoa; phylum Chordata; class Aves; order Coraciiformes; family Meropidae; genus Merops; species Merops nubicus. The sequence goes on along the minus strand of NW_008623274.1, from coordinate 20,957 downwards.
TTGGGGTGGTTGTCTCTTCAGAAGATATCCTATTTTTGTTTAGCCACCAGTGATGCTGTTTTGAAACAGAATAGGTTGCTTCCAAACTCTGAGCCATAGGGCTTGTCTTTTCAATGACAATAAACAAGTCACCTCACAGTTGGTCTCTGAGGCTGGTCCTGATTCTTCCACGTGCAAAGTCAGCTGGCAGGGCTGGTCCCAGCATGGGGAAGGCAGCACAGCGTTGCACATACCGGCATCCATCAGGCTTGGGAAGGAAGGAGGTAGTCCAGCTCCACAGAGGTTTCAGGGGCTTTGAAGTTTTGGTGCTCTCCTTTGAAAGGACAGCGTGAACCGGAAAGCTTAGAAAGAGTTGCATCCTCTTGATAGGGAAGGACTCTTTGGAACTGGGAAAGGGGTCTTACCTCAGTTATGTGCTAAAATGTGCTGTGGAATGTCACTCAGGAGAAGCTGGCAGTGGTCCTTGTCAAACCAGTGTCAAGAGTGTGTCCCTAGCACAAATTTGTCCAGTGGGCTGAGAGAAAAGATGACTGGTCAGTGTTTCCTGAAAGTACAAAATAGGCTGGTTCTGGTTCCAACTTGGACTTGAAGGTAGGGATGGCAGTTGACTCTTGCTTGTAAGCTTATTCTTTTCTTCCTTGGTGTGTTGCTTCTGCTTCCATTGGCAAAGGGACCAGGGCTCTTTATCCTGAAGCAATATGACTCCCAGCCCTACACCTTTCCCAGCACAGGGCCTTCTGAATAACAAAAAATGAACGTAGGTGGCATAAATACAAACTGAGCTATGTGGTTGCAGCCAGTGCCTTCGAGGTCTCTCCCTCCTGCCCCACTCAGCCCATCCCCACACCAGTGAGAGTGAGGGCTGCACACAATCGTGCCTGTCTGTGTGTTGGATGTTGTGGCTGGCAAAACAGCTCTGAGGCTGGCAAACAGCCTTCTGAATAACAAAAAATGAACGTAGGTGGCATAAATACAAACTGAGCTATGTGGTTGCAGCCAGTGCCTTCGAGGTCTCTCCCTCCTGCCCCACTCAGCCCATCCCCACACCAGTGAGAGTGAGGGCTGCACACAATCGTGCCTGTCTGTGTGTTGGATGTTGTGGCTGGCAAAACAGCTCTGAGGCTGGCAAACAGCTCCCAGTCTGGCTGCCTCCCCATGGTGGCTGTGTCTGCAGAACATCCTCTCTGTAGGGCTGCTGGTGACGAGCCCCTCCCTCCACCAGTGCCTCAGGCTGGCCCAGCTTTATACCAGGGGAGCAGTGTCCTTTCACACTGGTGAGCCAGCAAAATCTCTCCCAGGGGTTATTGTAACCTCTCAGCAACGATTTGCAAACAGGCGTTCGGAGATAAAGTCTTGGTGCCAAGCTAAGGGCCAGGAGGGCAGATATGAAACGCGGCAGGTTTATGAAAGGGAAGGTGTATGAAATGCAGCCTGCATCTCCCATTTCACTGCACTATGCCAAAACACACAGTTTCTTATTTCAGTCACTGTGATCTTTCAAGGAGGTTAATTTCCATGACGAACTCTGGGCCACGTGCTTGGAGGATTTATCTAATTAGACTGACACTTTTCTTTTTTAAAAAAGAAAATTAAGCTGCACCTTGGAGGACTTAAGTATTTTAAACTGTGGGAGCGGCAGCAGGCGGCGTGATCCCTGCTCACAGAGAGAGGAAATTTCCCTGTTTTCAGACTCCTGTTTAAGACTTCATCAAAGGTCCCCATTTATTTGATTTTCTTATGTGGTGGCCGGATGCTGAAGAGTGTTTTATCCTGCCTGAGTGAGTCCCTAAAGCCTCAGCTGGCTCTTTAACTCATGTAAACTATTGATGTTCTGGGCTGTTACGTATTCAGGACGGAGTGGAGGGTGAAGGGGAGACCTGTTAATGCTCCTTAGGCATGTCCTAGAAAAACTGCATCCTCCCAGGGCAGCAAACGGAGTGCCTGCAACTGTGTAATTACTGAGGTAGGTACGTGCCCCTCTCATCATGCTTGAGCACCTCACGCTCATGAGCGTGTGTATCGTTGAGGCTGGTGTGACTGTCCTTGTCTTGTCTGTGGTCAGACAGAAACGTGAGTCCCAGGAGAGCCCCCGCCCCTGTTCCAGCCTCGCTGCAGCTGGATCATGTTTGGGTTGCCTGCTGAAAATGCCTTTCAGACAAGAACCAGAAGCATGCTGGAATAAAAATGGAGGCTGTGAGGTTGAGGCTGTTACCTGCGGGCAAGCCCTGTGCTGTCCTCAGGCTGGAGAGCTTTCACACTTGCAGGCGCAGGGAACGATGCTGGGTTTGTTCCTGTCAGAGGGCTCCTGGAGTCCTGCTTTACTCTCGCTGCCTGCTGCTTGCCTGATACTTGGCACACCCCTTGTGTTTGTGAATCCAGGTTCAGCTCACTTCAGGCCTGATAGCTGTCCTGCTGATTATCCTTGCAAAGGAGATGGAAGGAAGGTCTTTGCAGGGCACTGTATTTGCTGGACTAAAATTGGACAACTCAAACTATGTTATCCTTCAGCCTGGGCTGAAGCAGGGTCTGGTACGAATGGGGAGGGAAGTGTCCACACAGAAGGGGCCAGCATGGGAGCAGCCTTTCCGGCTCTGGTGATAATACCTTGAGTCCTGTGGAGCTATTCACATTGCAAGACTCTGCAGAGAGCGAGAAAAATATGGCAGCCTTGTCCAAGGAGATGGTCACTGGGTGTGCTACAGTCCCCAGCTGATACGCTGAGGAATCCATGGTGGATTGAACCTGACATTTCATTTCAGTTTGTCTTTGGTGAGGAAAGAAACAAAAATAGATATTTCCTTTCCTATCTGCCCACCCTGCAATGCAAAAGAAAAAGAGAAAGAAAAATAATGAAATGTAGCAGGCGCTGGAAGGTCTCACCAATGAGCGCCCTGCCGGCTGGGGAGCCATCGTTCTGGCTTGGTCAGCCATCCCTAACAAGTTACGGGCTGTATAAACTCCCAGCTTACAGCTGTAAATTTACTCAATTTTGAATACAGCCACAAGCTGGCTCAGCAGGATCTGAAACCGTCTGCTCCAGTAGTCCTGGTATGCTTGAAATTCACAACTTCTGGGGGCCCCAGCCCTGGACACATGTAACTGTGGAGGGCCAGGTCTGGGACTGCACCACGCAGAGCCCGGCCGTGCCCTACATTGAAAGGGAGCTCACCAGCACAGGGTGCTGGGTGAACACATTCCTTCTGAGCTTTTAGCTTCCCTGCCTTGGGTGAATGCTTCTTGATCTCCACAGCAGCGGGTCCACTGCCCCGGCGCCTGTTTCCATCCTGCACCTCCAGACAAGGGCTTGGCCAGGGGAGACTCCCTTGCAGAAAGCTTCCAAAATGCTGCCCGCCACAGCAGTGCCACCTCTGCCGGATTGCATGGCGGGCAGGCTGGATTTTGTCCCTACGCAGTCTGGGGCCCCTTCCTGCAGCATCTGTTCAGCCCTGTGCTGAGCTGGAGTCAGTGGGTGTTTGCTTGAGTGGCTGAGAGCAAAAGCATGGTTCTGACTTGAGGGGTTGTTGCTGCAGGAGGGACTGATCTCTGAATACCTGTAATGTTGCAACACGATGCTCCTAGAAAGCTGAACCTTTGGCTTGTCGGCACTGAATCCTGCCACAAACAGGAGCGTGTTGTTTGCATTGAAAGGGAATTCAGCCCAAGTACACAGTTAAATTTTGATCATCTCTTATATGTTCAGAAACTGGGGAGTTAGCAGCAGCTAGGCAGAGGCAGTCTAGGGGAAGAGGAGTGTACCTATCAGATCCTGATCCCAGTTCTCCTCTTACTGCTGGTGACATGTCATCTGATGGGAAGCATTTGGTCCAAGACAAATCCTTTGATCTTGGAATGAGGTATCGAGCACAGCCTTGTTACTCTCATTGACACCTTGGCCTTCAGCAAAACTGATGTGGTATTTTCCTTTGGCTGTAATGGACTTGGAAGGTAGAGATGGCTTGAGGGATGGGCAACCCCAGATCTCCTCAACATGTACCTGGCAGGCTCTACCCTGGGCTGCTGTCCAGCTCTCTAAAGCAGCTTGTGGCCACCTTCACTGGAGCAGGCACGTTGCCTGGTTGAGGTTCCTCCAGGTTTGAGAATGGCGAGGGCAGAGGTTATGGGGATAACAGGACTCCAAACACAGCCTGTGCTCACTCCTGAACTCAACTTCTTACAGAGAAATGAAAATGAGTGAATGCAAATGAAAGGTCTGTGAGAGGTTTCCTCTCCCATCTTCCTCCTCTCCCCTGTGGAGTTGTGCTGGCTCTGGCTCCCAAAGGGTTAAGGTGACTCATGCCCCTCTCACCAGATCTGCTGGCAGGAACGCTTCATCCCAGCCTCTAATTGGTGGTGTTTGCTCTGCACTTTCTCGCTCTGGTTTTGATGAAAACATTTAACCAGGAGCTTAGTGTGCAGAGGCTCCCAGCTGACAGCCGCCGCACTGTCTTTACCAAGTTGTCCTTGCTGTGTAAATTCAGCAGCCTGGCTTAGAGGTGGCAGGGGAGGACAGAGTACACAGCACCGCAGCCCCCGGCCCCTCGGCTCTGCTCCTCGGGCTGCTCTTGCCTGCAGTCATCTTTAGAGCCCAGGGTCAGATCTGCTCTAGTCCACAGGTGCCTCCTGTGCCTGGCCAGCACAGAAGGCCACTGGAAGCCGGTTCAGAGCCCTGGGACTGGGCTGCAGAGGTGGGCAGAGTGGCCCTGGCAGGTCCTGTGGGGCCTGGTCTCCCCTGAGAGCAGCGGGACAACCTGGTCTGGCTTGGGAGATCTGTTCCCAGACCATCCGGCTGCGATCCCAGGGGATCCTGCCCCAGAGAACAGGCTCTGACAGGCCCTGTGCTGTGGAAGGGAGGTGAAGCTACTGGTTCTGTTACATGGAGACAACCTACTCATTCCTTCCCGTGCCGTTTGGGAATTTGTGCAGGGTTTTCCCAACGCAGTCTTTCATTGCTGCTTTCTCAAGTAATAGCCTGCTTGTCTATAGGCTCCTCTAATGGGCTTCACCCTAAGAAGTCTCAGCTGATTTTAATTTTTGCCATGCAAGTGGCAGAGGAGTTACCATGTCCTCATGGAGACAGTCTGGAGAGGAGGCATGCCCAAGCTCCTCAGTTCCTGTGTCACAGGACCCTTGGGCAGCAGCAGAGCTGAACCAGCCCCAGGGGAGATGCCAGTTTACCTGTGGTGCTGCTGGAAAACACATTCAAATTTCTGCCCGAGCAGGAGATTGTGACATGCAAGAAATTTATCTGAGCCTGCTGGGGCTGCCACTGCTCTGATAGTTCTTTACTTTTCTTTCCTTATCTCTGATGATCTACCCTATGAACAGCAAAACAAATCCAGATGGGAAAATTTATAAACCAGAAAATCTGGATTCCCCATTCCTGGAAAAGCATGATTCCTTGTTCTCAGCCGCCTCCGTGTGTCATGGGGTCTGCCATGAAGAGATGCCAGGACTGTTGAAAGAGGCCAGGCCTATGTCTTACACTTAGCAGCAGCAGAAAACCACGTGAGTGTGGGTTCCGAAAGGAGATGTGCGGCGCTGGGCAGAGCAGGGTTTGCTCTAGGGAAGGTTGATCAACCAAGACATTTGTCCTCTTTAGACCCATTTGAGGACCTTGTTCCACACTGTTCTGCCGAACTGATTATGCCTATTGAAGGAAATTTTCTGCCTCTTCCCTGACCCTGAGTACTGATAGTCTGGAACCAAATCCACGTATCTCATGGAAAACAAAAAGAGCAGGTCCAGGCCACCACTCCACACAACGTCCTGTCTGTTATCAGCCCAGAGAAAGGGGAGCGAACAGGTGGAGGATAACAGTGCACCTGAGAGAGACCAAAGTGCATCATAAAATAAACAGCCAGTGCTCCAGCTCCCCCAAATGCACCGTTGAGTTGCAGGGTCTACAGTGTGCTTTTGAACATGCTCTGAGCAAGTGCCCGCTTGGGGCACCGTTTAATTTGCAGCCAGGAATGGGTTGATGATTATTTGCATCGTGGTAGTGCCTGGAAGCCCCCTGCCCCTTCGGTTCTGCTGGGGGCTGCAAGAAGGATGGCAGCTCCTTGCCTCAAAGAGCTTATGGCTGTGGGGCATGGAGACCCTGAACAGAACTGACCAGCTGTGGGTCTGGCCTCTGTCATGAAATCAAAACCAGCAGGCCTGGATGGAGGACTGAAGAAGGCTTCTTAGCCTTCCCTTGCTGTAAATAAGCTTTGTAGCTGTCTCTACTATGACTTTCACAACCTTCACAGTCTTCAGGGAGGAGCTCAACTAGCCTCTTCTGTGCAAGTCTTTCCTCCTGAGATTTCTTAGGAGCAGGTATTTCTACCAGATTTTATTTGATTTCTTTGCACCTTTTCTTACTAGGAGACTCTTGCCCCCGGTGCTTTGGGGCTGGCAGAGCTGGCAGCCTGCTGCTGGCGTTTTCACTGCATTTAGTGAAGCAGGAGCTTGGCTTAACTTTACCCATCAGCAGCCAGCGCTTTAGTGTCTTGGCGTGACTCAGCCACTGGAATTGTGCTTACCCAACAATACCTTTTGTCCTTTGCCCAAAACTTCTGGCCAAGAAAAAGGGAAAAAGGAGGAGGGAGAAAAGAAAGAAAAGATAAAATTCTGCATTTAGTCGTCCTTTCATCACAGGTGGTGCCAGTTGGTTTTTGCTTTATTTGTACAGGGTGGGGAGAAGAGAAAAAGAAAACAAGGTGGAACTCGGACAAGGCCCAGGAAATGTTTGAGCCTGACAACAAACTTCCTTTGTTCAGAAGAGCGGGGGAAAGAGAACAGAAAAAAGGGGCAGAAGACCAGTTGAAACCAACCTCAGCCCTATTGGGCAGGTTTCTTCTTCCTACTCTTTATTGTTTGTTTTTTTTTTGTTTTGCTCAGGTGTCTTGTGATAATTTTGTTTGCACTAGGGCCTTTGTGTGCTGCCTTCTAGAAGGTGGACGGGTGAAAGGTTTTCTGGGGACACATTTCTTATTTGGATGGGGAGGTTTTATCTTTCTAGGGCTATCTTACAGGCTGATGGTTTGCATGGTCCTTCCCTTCTAGCCTTGAAGATCAAGATGGCTAGAGGGGAGGCATGAAGGACCCTGCTATTCAGGAGGAGAGATGAGAGGTTCAGGGGATAGGCATGAAAGTCATGGATTAAAATGCAGAAACCAGAGGATTTTGTTGATGAGAAAAGGAGGAGGACCTTGAAGACAGCTGTTGGGGATACTACCTATGGGACTCCTGAGTACCACCAAGTGCTAGGACACAGACCTCCCTGTCACAGAAAAACTCTGACCAGCAGCTTCTTGTGGTAGAAAATCTCTTGCTGAATCACCTGAAATGTTCTTCTTTCAAGAGAAGAGTTGGGAGTTGTGGGATAGCTGCCCAAGGGGCACTAGATATTTGAGTGACCATGTGCTATATAGGCCAAAATGGATTCTGGTGAGGTTACGGCCAGTTCATTAGTGCTTACTCTAGGTACAGTCAGGGCCATGCAGCACCCACGGGCTGCCTGGAACTTGGTTAGAGCAGTGGGAGGTGCTTTCCCATGCAGACTGGTGGTGCAGGCTCTCTCTGTCAGGCACTTACAGGCAGTCTGTGTGTTGTAGGTTCAGTACAGCTGGGCTGGGCTTGGGCAACACTCATACAGTGTGTTTCTCTCAGGAGATACTCTTCTCTGGAATGCTGGCTAGTACCTTCCAAAAATGGCCCTTCGCTTCTCCTTAGCTGTAGGGTTTGTTTAGTGTTGTAGCGGCCCTGTGATGTTGGCATAGCTCAGTGGTGAGCAGGCTGGGATAGAAGGCTGCTGTTGAGTCTTTTCTTGGCCAGGTTGGAAAGATATTACACAGTGCTTAATTAATCTTTGTTATGTCATGTGGGTATCACAAAGTGGTGGAGCCAAATTAGTGACCAAAGTTGTGGATATCCCCAGTAAGGCAGGTGCTGGCCAGGCTCTCCAAAGAAAGGTTAAATGTTTTGACTTGGCTTGTAAGAGGGGAGGTGTCCAACATCCAGTACATGAAAAGGGGGAAAGAAGAGCCAAGAATCAATGTCGCTGCATGGAGCTGGCCCAGCAGCACTTCCCCACAGCGCCTCACCGAAGGCTTGCTGTTCTTCTGCTGGCAGCCAAAAGCACTGGCATGCCTAGGACGTTCGAAGGGAGCGTCCAGAGTTGCTGCCAGTTGAAACTTTTGCCCCGATGCTGGCAAAGTGGATTCCCTGTAGCCACTGGGCATTTCTTGGGTTCCATATCCACAGCATCCTTTCTTATCAGTGTGGGTTCTCTCTGAGTTTCATCAGGCAGTCCTGGAGCTGCTCTTTTCCTGCATGTGCTGCTAAGCCTCTGGACCTGGGACCTCTGGGTTGCAGGACACAATCCCAGATCAATGACTCCAGAGCAGAGTCTGAATGCAGTGAGCCCCAGGCGAAGGCTGGAGTACTCCACTACAAAATACACTGTGCCAGATTTACACTGCAGCTGCTGCCTGCAGACTTGGGTCCTCAGTCTTTGCCTTAGCTTTGGTGTCTGGGCAATGCAGATAATAAAACTTGCCTGCAACACGGCTTGTAGCTGAGAATTAAGGAGCAGTTTCCAGAGCCAGGTAGAAGGCAGCTGTGGAACATGGGCTGTATTTTTTGCTGCTAGTGGAGGCCTGAGCGAGCCGAGCAGAGGAAGGTGAATGCACTTGCTGCTGAGGCTCTGGGGAGATGCTCTGGGGAAACTTGCCCAGGGGTCTCGAGGGGTGAGGCTGGCACCGGGGTGCTGGCAGCAGGAGCAGCAGTGGCGGGCGAGCGGCTTCCCTGCCGTCCATTCCGAACGCGGGAATGACTGTGGGGAACGATTTCAAAGCCACCACTATGGAGATTAAGGGGATGAGAATGTAAATCTCAAGTAAAAAGGTAATTGAATGTAATAGCAAACACTGCTCGGTCTATGTTAATTTTAGCTCTTCCCCTGGATACAAGGCGCTGTATTAGTGTTTTATTACCATTTTGTTTGCACTAATAAAATAGTAAAATTTATTTCAAGGAAGTTGAAGGATGGTTTTACAATGCAAATTTGAAGAAATTGGACTTTTCATTTACGCCACTGCTATTTTAAACCCTGAAGGGTGTAAATTAGCCTCCTGTGCCTGGGTGAAATCCACCGCTTCCATGAGCAGGGGGAGGATTTGATGTGGGGGAGAAGAGAACAAAACCAAATCATCTGAATATTTCAGAGAGACAGAGATATCTGATGAGGAGAGAGAAAAAACTGACTGCCTGGGCCCACCGAGAGGAAGGGCTGGAGAGGAGTAGGGAGAGCTGTTGGAAAGCAGGTTTGTGCTGAAGGGCTGCTTCAGCTGGTGGGAGTGTCAGGAAGGGGCAGAACAGGGCAGCAGATGTGCCGGTGGGCACTGCGCATCGTGCCCCGTGCTGCCTGCACGCTGCCTGCGGTGAAGGAGGTGCCAGTAATGGGGCTCTCAGCTGCTTACCAGATGCTGTCGATGACAGAGTTCCTAGAAGTGTGGAAGCCTTGGGCAGGTTTTGCTTTCCGGCCCAGGGGACCTCTGCTTCCCACATTGCCTGTACGTCTCTCTTTCTCTTGCTTTGCTGTCTTCATCCTCCTGCCGTAGCCCGGCCCATCCGGCAGCCGGGCAGAGCCTGGCTCTGAGTCACCGCTGAGTCACGGAGCTGCCCGCGAAGGTGCCTCCAGAGCCTGGGTCAGCAGCTCCTCCTTCGCTTGGGACTCCTCTTCAGCACGAAATGGGAAGGGATGGGAAGGTCTGGTCCCTTTCACCTCCGTAAAGTTGTTATAACAGTGCTGCTCTGATCACGCTGTTCTGCCGCTGCTTGGCCTCGACGTGAAGGATGCTGTAAAGGCCAAGCTGCACAGAACCGGGCCCAGAGCGCCGTGTTTGGTTCCAAAGGTCCCACGCTGAGTTGGCCGCCTGCCTCTTGGAGGCAGGTATCTAAGGGTGTAGGAGCACCCAAAGCTTAGCAGCTTTCTCAGACTTCTCTAACGTTCTGCAACAGGTCTGAAAATCTCGCAGGGTAACTTTGAGAGCTTCATCCACCATGTGCAAATGGAAGTGTGGGCAAGGAGTTGTAATGTCACTTTTTTCAGATCCCAAAGGTCCTGTTCACCAGCTGGGGAAGGCTTTGAGTCACTACTGATCGTGTTTGCCTTGCATGCACCTCAGTCTTCAAGCCGTAGTAGCATGAAGGGAACCACACTGGCCTTCTACTGTATAGGAGAATGAACATTGGTTTCTGAATGTTGACTGAAATTGAGCCTTCGATCATCATCCTGAGATGATCTCACTCCAACTCATAGGATGGGTTGCTTTTTTTGAGCAAGCCTGTGTATTACCTCCCCAACCACATCAGGTTTATGAACACTGGCTGAGGTACTGATCTAGTGTGAAGTCCTTGGAGAACCCTTTTCCTTCTGAGATCCATCAGACCAATGGACACCTGAAACGTTGTTTATTCCTAGGCAGGTTCTGTCCACAAGTATTAGGGGTGTTGCTGCCAGCCCAGTCACACTGCTGTGGGCTGCTCCTTCTGTGGGATGGATTTACTGATGTACTGGTGTGGTGTCTGGCCTGCTGGTCTAGCTGTTGCCTTGCATTCTTGGCCAAGTGGCACAGAGTGATCTGGAGAGGAAAAACCAGCTCCAGCAATCTGATTTTACAGAGTTACATCGCCCAGCTCTCCTCTGGATTATGAATATAATCTATTCGTTTTATCCTCAAGAGGCCTTTCAGGACAGAAACCACTGTTTACCCCACGCGAAGGCAGGATGGAGCTTCTGATTGTTACTATTTATGGTTCTGATAGCAGCAAATCCACCACAAAAGTTGAGGCCAGGCTCCAAGTCCTGTGTTCTTGTCACCGTGCAACCTGGCCTGGTGTCTGGGTGTTAAAGAAAGCCTTCAAAAGTTTGGAAACCCTCTTGCAGGTTCGACTTCTAGCACAAAGCCACTAGCCCATGGGTGGTATCAGGCAGCCCTCTTAAGCTCCCTGCCCTTCTCCTTTGGTGGGTGTAGGCAGAGGCTGAGCCAAGACCGAGGGCGTTACCAAAGAAAGCAAAGACTTATTTTTGGCATTGAAATGGTTTCCTATTCCAGGCGAGTCTGGGGAGCAGTGTGGTTGTGTACCCAAGGATTTAAGCAGTGCATTAAGCAGAGGGGTTACACTCCGGGTGGATTTCAATCAAAAACTATAATTACATCAAATAGCAAACGGAAATGGAAAAAGAGGATTACTGACTCGACCCCGAACG
>NW_008623274.1:0-9672 GCF_000691845.1 Merops nubicus | reverse complement strand
TCCTGCCTCGGCCCCGAACGCCGTTGGCTGCTGCACCTGCTCCATTATTCACACCCCCTCTGTTGCCTGAGGTGGGGTGTGTGTATGTGTGTGTAGGCAGTAAGGCCCCCCCTCCTTTTTCCATTTCCTTCATCCATCTGATGAAGTCAGAGTCCCAGTGTTGGTATCAGCGCTTGGAGGAAGGCTGGAATTTGCATGACTTGGATTTGGGACTTTGCAGGGCAGGTTTGATCTCCCTATGCAACTCTTCCTGGCTCCAGGCAGGAAGAACAGCTCGGCTAAGGCAGTCGTGGGAACCCCCAGGCCCACAAGCTTTCTCTCTTTCTCTGTTTCGTTATCAGACTAGTGTTTTGGCCTCATCACTTGTTCGTCCTCAAGGAAACTGGAAAGCTCCGTGCTGCAAACAGGAAACGCTTTCCAGCCTAGAGAGCTAGGCTAGTGCTTTAAACAACTCTGGAGTTGGCAGAGCTGTCCTGTGGCTGTGTTTGGTCTCTGAAGGAGACTGCTTGGCTTGGTATGACTTTACGGTTGAGGACTAACCACACACCTCCACCCAGAGTTTGGGGCTCCTGGATTTGCTCTCTGGTTCCAGGTGGAATCTGGCTTCCTGCAGTACTTTGAGATATTTTGTTGATTCCAGTTTGCCACTTCTCCTGTCTGGTACTGCTGGACTTGTCACCTGCCCTCTGGTCTTCATCTTGCCTCGTTTCACTTGTCCTGCTCTCCCAGTCCCTCCCCGTGTCTCTCTTCCTTCCTGTCGTTGGCAGGTTGTGTCTGTACACGCCTGTCACACACCTGAGGTTGGGAGGATGCGTAGTGAGTGTGCTGAGATGGCTGGAAGTGTTTACCAGACAGGGAGGATAAGGTATTCAGTCCCCCACTGCCTTCCCAATCCTGCTTTCTCAGATGGTTTTCCAGATGTCTAATCCCAGATTTCGTAGCCCAGCCCATCTCCTGTTTGATGGGATCTCTTCTCTGTTCATGCTCATGGGTGAGCCTGTGTGCTGGAGCTAGGTCTTAATTTAAACTAGAGCAGAGCACTGTTCCCTGCTTTGCTGTTGTGGCAATCTGCTACACCCTGACCAAAACTGCTGCCCCTTTTTCACTCGTGACAGGCTCAGAGCTGGGGGAAGCAATCTGGTGAGTGGAAGAGAAACCCCAACACAGTCCGTGGTGTGAGGGAGGCCAGAGGTTCTTGTGTGGTCTGGGAAGAAGCACAGGATGGCGTGGAGACGTGGCCAGAGCAGCAGCCTGGGCTTCCTCCCCCACTGGTGACCACCGCTTGGGCAGTCTTCCTCGTTTCTCTTCAAAGCCAGGAGCTACCCTGTAGTTTTCTTGCAGCTTTTGAAACACTTGAGAATGAAATACCCCAGTGCCTTCTTGCAGAAGTGGATGTTCATTCTGAAGAGTGAACAGGGACACTCATCTCTCTTTCTGATAGGACAGTGCCCTAGATTTTGCCCCAAACTGTAGGCAGTTACACGGCGCTGGCCATTCTCTGCAGATAGTCACAAGAGATTTTTAGCACTTTTTTATTATTTTCTTATTTATGAGCGTCCCTGCAGCAGTATCTGCAGGCTCCCTGCACGGGAGGATGTTTCACTGCGTGGTGGGGATCTGTCCCTTTGCCTTGGAGCAGGGCTCAGCTCCCCGCTGGCGCTGGGCGGGCTGGGCAGGGGTGGCTGCTGCATTTCCATGGCACCCACCTTACCCTGGTGAAACACGGGTGAGCAGAGCTGTGTGCAGCTGGAGGAGAATGTGCTTAGAGACAGACGTTTGGTTTTGTAACACAATAGAAAGAACTGTAAAAAAAATCGCTCTCCAAATGTAGGCTTCACTGAAAATAATGTAAATACGTTAAAGAAATTCAATATTGGTTATAAACTGAAATCTCTTTTAGCAAGTAGGGGAAAGAATAATGTTACTGGTCAGACCAAACTTTTCTTTATTACACAAACCGGGAAAAATTTCTTAAAGACAAAAATATGACCAAGACACTTCCCCAATTTTTTTTTTTCTTGTGCATTTTATGGACTTTAATTTTACATTTATTTCAGGCTTCCTCTGCAGTATCTTTAGTCCAGATGTAATGGTTTAGGGGCTAGGTCAAGAAAACCAAAGCCTTAAACTTCTCATGTCACTGTCCAAAAAAGCTACAGTGGGGAAAAATAAATGGTGACAAATAAATTACATCAAACATTCTGAAATTGATCCGGATTTTAGATTTGGGTTTGTTACACACTGTAGAAAATATGAAAATCCAAACATTAGGAAAAGAAAAATGTAAGGGCCACAGAAAGGCTGGAGTTGTCCTACTTTGGACAAGGTTGAATTCTGTTTTGCTGTTCTAAGTCCTGTTTCTGCAGCCGTGAGTGAACTGGAGCCAGTGGAACTGTTGAAGTGTTTGGGGACGTGTCTGTCTCTTCTAGTCCAGGGCCTTAGTGGTTTCTCGTCGTCCAGCTGTGACCCTTCTGCTTTTTTTTTGCCATTCCTAACAATATTTTGGAAATGACAGACCCTTTCTGGTGTCTTGTCCCTGTGTCAACCAGAGTTAGCTCTCATCAAATTATATGATCTCAGCAGCCATGAAATAAAAGGTTGGATTTTAAAGGGGTATCATTTGCAGGTGTGGAAAAATAAAAGCAGAGGGTGAAGCTGGCAAAGAGGAGCAGAATGTTGAGGTTCAGGTGCTCATTTTGGAGAGGTGTTTAAGGCTTACAGCTCCAGCTGAAGCTTTCCAAAGCTGCAGGTGCTTAGAAATTCGGAAGAACTGGGTCTGTGCTGTTCATAAGAGAAATATGCACGTGTGTGAACGTTTCTAGTTGCCCTAAGACATAATGTGTTGTTCCTGCCTGCACCGGCTCCCACGTTACGGCACCGAAGGTCCCGCTGGTTTCGGGGGCCAGCTCAGAGCCAGGCACTGCGTCTCAGGGAGGAGGAGGAGGGTGTGAGACTGTAACCCCCTGAGAGCAGGAGCGCTGGCAGGAGGCAGCTCACCTCGGGGAAGTGATCTTCATGGGTTACTAGTTTTATCAGCAGTACATCCTTTTATACCGAGAGAAGTAAGAGAGGAGAGAAATTCCATCCGGCTCTGCTGATTCAGTGGAGTAAAGAGGTGGAATTCATTAGGAAAAAAAATTGTTTACAGCACAGCTTTAGTCAGAGGTTCTTCCATTTTAACGTCCTGCTTTCTTTATGATGGATTGTTTGAAAGACAAAGCAAGCAGTAGGGGCAGCTTCGTGTTTTTGTTTTTATTTTTCATTAAAGTTTAATTGCATGACTTGTGATATGATGTAACTTCTGGAAATGCCTGTTGTTGTTGCTTGCAAAATTATTTTTGATTTGTTATGTTTGAATCTTAGGTGCGGGAGTGTTAAACCTTAAAGAGGTATTCAGACGTGTGTAGAGAGAAAACATATATATGGGATAGGTTTTGATTAATGAAAGAAAAGTACTGAAACTGCTGTGAGAGAAGAATCTCCTTTATTCAAAAGCTCTTCTGCTACATCACCAGGACAGAGACTAAGGGCCTTAAAATTTGTCTAACTATAATTTATATCCACCTTAAGGACACTCTTTGCCTCCTGATCAGTAATGGAGCCTTAAATATAAATGGATTCTCATCTTGCAAACACTCAAATATTTTCTTTACTCACATGAGATGTCAAAGGCAGAGTTCTATAAGGAAAACAGGGCATTTGCATAAGTACTCACAGCATCAAACAACTGAGAATTTGTATTGCATAAACAACAACAATCACATTAAAATCATACTGCTTTAATAGTTTAGAAAAAAAAATACAACAAAAACATTGGAAGTGTAATAGATGTTGCTGCCTGTATTGGTATCGATTTCATCATTTGCATTGCCTTAATCTTGGGTGGGTGAAGATTAAGAATCTCTGTGCAGAGGTATGTGTGTGCAATAAGTGGGTGACATCTTAAGCAGCTTGCCTTTGCCTGGAGTTGACGATTTGAGGGCAGAATGTTTCCTCCATAAAGCCTAGGTTTTGGAAAACAAAAGAGAAGCTTTATAAATAAAAATCTTGAAAGGGAAGCAACCATTAAACAATGAACTGGGGGAGAAGGTGCTTAATTAAATCAAGTTTTCCAAACTTCGTGTGCGTTGTAAACATGACAGCAAAGAGACTTCCAAGTTCACATGGAAAGTGACTTTTTTTCCACTATCCAACACATCAGTTCCTGAATGAAAACTGGAAAGTGCTGAAAAAAGGGAGAAGGTAGAAGATGTGTTTGTATTATATAATCTAAAGACATGTATAAAACGCTTATACCCATTTAACTTGAGATGTGGTAGTTAAACTGGTAGCCTGCATGAAAATAATTATTTTGGCTTTGTTCAAACTAATTAATAACAATTTTCTACAAAATCCAAGTAAAAATAAGAGAGTATCTCTGCATTAAAGCAGTTTATATGAGATAACTTCTTATACATGAAAAAAAAAACATGTCTTTGAAACACTGTTAATCAAGTAAGAGAAACAAAATACAAGGAAATTCAGTCTGTAGAATGTTTGTGAATTAACACATTCATAAAATGATGCTAAAAAAAAAAAGCAATGGTCACCTTCAGCTGTGGTTCCTTTGAAAGAAGGCTGAGCTTCACCAAAGAAAAAATCAATTCACTTGGAGTTGGGGAAAAGAATCTCATCTAAAACCTTCCCAGCAAACAGTGGGGCTGAACTGCTTTTACCTGGGAAGAAGTAGGGATTTTTTGCTTCCCGTTGGGTTTCTGCTCAGCAGTGAGGACTGGTTTTCACAAGAACTGTGATGAGTATGTCCCAGGGTGTGCTTCTGCTTCCTGCTACAGGTAAGTACAGGTTTCTGAAAAGACATATGCTTTGTTTCCTCTGCTTATCACCCCTGAAGAGTTTGTCCCTCAAATTCTATTCTCATCTGGGATTTCTTCAGATTTTGTTACTGTACATAATTTGTACATTTGTGTTGTCTGTAACTGGTTTGTTCTGGACTCTAAATGACTCTCCAGCCTGTACACCAGAGCAGGTAGGTCTAGAACTGCACTCTGAGCAATTCTGTCCACAGGGCTGTGGGGGTGTGTTTGCAGGGGTGGTAGACTCAGACTTGCTATTTCAGGTTGCAGAGAAGTGTTTCTGTTCTTGCTGACTGCCTGTGCAGGGAGACTTTCTCTGAACCAGATAGTAACCTGAGCTTGGCCCTGGACTGATCCCTTGCTGAGCAGCTTCCCTGTTGTAGGGTGTCATTTTTAAAAAAATAAATAAAATGGGGAAAAAAAGGGCAATTTAAAACAGACACAAAACAAACTACCAGTCTTTAAGTGGCACTAGCAGCCATCCTTTAGACTGAGCAGTTTATTTAGCAAAGAAGGGAATAACCTAGTGGTCTAGCACAGACAGAAATCTTACATTCTCCTAGCTCTGACTAAATTGCTGTTTGAGTTTGGTCAGGTTACTTTTAACTCCTTATTTTGCACCTTCACTGTGAAGTGAAAAATTCCCCCGTGGCATGTCACGCAGTAAAGCTGGAAGTTTGAGTGGGCAGCAAATACGTCTGCATATGTGGTGATTTTATGTCCAAAATCTGAGGATGTCTCTGAGTTCCCATTGTACTTGCTCATTTTTTCAGTGAAGTAACTCTGGCTTTTAAAACTAGCAAAAGCAATTAGTTCACTCCGGGGACCAATAGGTGGAAACATGTAATTTTAAAAAATGGATTTGGTTGTGGGGATCTCTGAAGCTTTATATCGGGTTAGAATATTTCTGCTGCAAGAGACGTCTGTAGGCGCTGGCTGTGCTCAGTGCTCTGAGAAAGACAGGGCTTGTTCAGCCCCGTGGTCCTCCTGCAGTTGGTCTGACAGTGTAATAATGATCTTAAAGTACTGCACATCACTTCGGCATGAGCATATGTATGAAATGGGCATATAATGCATAATTGTAACAAGTAACTAGAATACTGCGTGTGCACTTCTAAAATTGGCTGGGTTAATAAAATGTGCTGATTGCTCCCTGAGGATATCAAGGGACTGGATGGTATTAGTGAGGGTCACCAGTTCAAATCTGGGGCAAGTTAGCAGTGACTGCAGCAGCCGTGCTAGAGCCCTGTGAGCGTTTCCCAGGTTTCCACAGGCAGGTACCTGTGTGGTAGAAGGCCTGTGTTGCTGGCAGCGGGGCTCAGGAAGGAGGATGGCTGTACGTGGTGCTGACACAGGGCTTCAGAGGCCGCTGTGCTTTCCCAGCTCTGCCTGGGATTTCAGTCCCCTCCCCTCTAGAAGCACAAAGCTGCTCACCAGTGTCCTCTGGATTCAGTCTTCATGTCACACATCTTGCAAATCTGTCACCTTATTTATGGATTGGAAACAACAATTAATTTGAGTATTGTGTTGTATTTTTTAAACAACGATGGTTGATTTCTAAGTTCCAAGAGAAAGGAAATGTGGTAATACGTGGCTGTTGCTTCTGCTGACCACTGGTTACAGGCTGCCAGTTTAGGACCAAGAGCGTTTTCTGCCTTAGGAGGTAGAGTATCAACAATATGCCTGCCTGGTGCTGCTCCATCAGTTTAGTAAAGGCAAGGCAACGCTCTCAAGCAGTGAGATAATACGAGATCACCACCTGCACCACTGGGTGAGCAGAGGCTTCTTGGCTTCCCAGCGTGCGCCTCGGGGCTGCGTGGTGTTGAGCAGGGCTGCTGCGAGGGTGGCCCAACGGGCCTGTGGAAATTGGCGGTTTCTGGCTGTGCTCTCTGCACATCCCGCTCCTCCGGGACACACGGGGAGCTGAGCAGCATGACGTGTCGAGCGGGAGGGCAGCTTCTGGTCAGGCACTTGTATTTTTGCTGCCCTAGCTGCTGTTATAAATTCCTCACTCTGGCCTTTCACTTCTGATATTTTTCCCTTGGCCAAATCAAAGAAGGTTTTGTTACCTCCGGCTCCCTGCGGACGCGGCAGCTTCAGGCAATGAAATATGCTCCAGGCTTTAGAGGGAGGACAGGGGACCTGCTGCTGGGAATCTGAGGTGGAGAAGGCTTCCGGGAACAGGACTGAGGCTTTTGCTTTCATTTTAGCCCTGGCTGTGTCCGTGTGTTTGTGCAAAACCAACAAACCTGCCAGTTGTGTGCCGGGAGAATAGATGAAGGTGCTAGAAAGTGCTGTGGGATTTGTAATGTGGGATGGAAACCACACAGCAGCGTGTGGAGGCTGGCACTGAGACGTGCTTGCTCCTCCTTGGCACTGCCCACCTGGGGAAGTAGGGTCAGTGCAGGTCCTAAATTAATACACGCTGTAGTGAAATGGGTGAATTGGGGAGCAGTTGTAATGTTTGTGCCTAAAAGGAATAAAGAGAGGCAAGTGGGATTGCCTGAGGTTCCCTTGGGTTCATGTGGAAGAGCACAGTCTTAGTGACTGGATGTGGATATTTAAGCTAGAAGTGAGAATGCACTTCAGGCTTCTGGAATCTTTCACCCCCTTGTTTTTTCCAGTGCTGCTGAACAAATTTGGGATTCCAGAGTCCTATTTTCAAATCAAAAACTGGAGCATACCCGTAGACTAATGTCTAGACCCAGCTAAGAGTCCCTGGTGCACAGGAGGGAGAGGAGGTGAGCAGGTTTCTGGGGTCTGAGTGGAGCTACAGTTGGTTCCTGTGGCTGCTGACGTTCACCGTTTGGAAATGGGGAGTACTGAGCCCACCCTGATCTCTTGTGTCTGTGTGGCTGCTCATGAACCCGGGAGCCCAGGAGTGCTTCCCTGGTCTTTGATGTTAATGGCAGGAGCCTTGGAAGGCTGTGGTGCAGCACGGCAAGCTCTAGACTCGTGCACTTCCTGGGGCAAGCCCTTTTCTTCCCCCGTGAGTGACAGCCCTTGCTCTTGGGTGATGTGTGGGAGAAGAGGAGCGTGAAGCTCTGCTCGACTGAGAGATGGTGCCAAGGGTTAGGGAGTTCTGTGAAGGGTAGGAATAGCTCTTCAGATCCTGCAACATGATCACCGTATTCCCCCCAGGGTCTGGTTGAGGGCCATAGGATTTGTTTCAGAGCTGTGAAGTTGAGGGATGCTCGAGAGGTTCCCCGAGGCTGCTGGGTTAGGGCCCTTCGCACTCGGGAGGAACTTCCCTTTTCCCCACACGTACGTCTCTGCGGCTTGAGCAGCTGCGGTTTGAAGTTGGAGGGAAGGGTGGGAGTTTCTCCTGGAGGGGCTGCCCCTGTCAGCAGCCTCAGACGGGTGGAGGGGGGAATCTGGCCAGCGAGCAGGCGAATGCACACAGAAATGATGCTGGAAGCCAAGGCTAGTCCTGCTGATGTGGCCCTTTCTCCTGCAGCAGATCATAAAATATGGCTCAAATTTTCATTACGGCCTCTATTGATTATCTTTTGGGACAGATGAATTATAGGGAACATTAAATTAAAAAAAAAAGGGAAATATTTGAATGAGTTTGGGAGGTCGATGCCAGAAAGGCTGACGCACCAAGCCTTACTGGCACTTGCCTGCTTTGTGGGCTTGCTGGGCCCTTCCCGTGGTCCCTCCCGGGGGAGCACCCGTCCAGCAAGCTGCCCTGAGCTCTGTCAGCTGCCCCTGGGGAGCAGCAGGCTCGGCCGTGGCCGTGGGCTCTGCCTGGGGACAGCCCAGGCACGGAGGTGGTGGCTGGAGCACCTGGGTGCTGTTTTTGCATCCTGCCTGATGCCCCATGCTCTGGCCTCGCTGGGAGGTGGCCCTGGGGACCTTCCAGTTAAACAGTCCTCGGTGGGTGGCACCTACTCTGGCGGGCACCTACCTCAGGATTCTCTAACAAAAGGGGAGAACAGGCTGTGAATGGGAAAAGGCCAGGTCATGACATTTGGAGACAATTTCATATCTGGTGTAAATATATGCAGGGAAGCCAACAGTCAATTGTAAAAGAAGTGATGAGCTTTCAAGGGTTTCCTCCTTCCCAGTGCCCAGAGGAACATCTCTGCCCTTACCCCTCCTTCCTGAGGGGTCTGTACTCCTCTCTCCAGGGTTCATTGAATGCAGGAGGTGATTCTTGATGTGGTTTGTGGTCAGGGACCTTTGACTCCAGGTAAGAGAAGTGCCAGGATCAAATCATCCCACTGTTAATGTGGCAGACTGGAGCCAAACCAGAGGAAGGTAGAGCTTCTCGCTGGCTCTGGCCAGCTCTGGTTTTGAGGATGGTCCTGGAACTTTGTTCCTGTTGGACTCTTTGATGCTTGTTCAGCTTTTTGAGGTTGTACTGTGTACCCCATGGTGCTCTGTGCTCATGTGCAGGAGATGGCCTGGGAAGGCTCTATCCTCTGCTCACTCCTCTGACTGCCACCAGAATGGGTGAACGCCTGTAATGTGAAATGTCATCGGCAGGATTTTGGCAGCTGAACCTGGGGAGTAATGGATGTTACCTCTTCCAAAAGAGCCACAGTTCAGAGCACTCTTCCCTTTCCTGGTGCTGGTGGCAGGAAGGTTCTGGAGCAGACACTCGCAGGAGCTGGGTGGCTTTAAAATCCCTTCTCTGCGCTTTGTTCCTGGGTTGTTTTTTTGTCAGCCAGGCCAGCAGCCAGTGCTTCCGAGGAATTCTCTGTTTTCTTTTCGAAGACTGAGAAGAATGCAGCCAGGGTCCCTCTTCAGCCACCCGCCTTCACATGCCAGCTCCTAAAGCAAACATCCCCCCCCAGTACTCGCCTGGGTCCCG
>NW_008623273.1:845-2417 GCF_000691845.1 Merops nubicus | reverse complement strand
GGTCTTCACTGAGGTGGTCAACACTTGCAGATGACAACTGCAAGTTCTCCCCAGAATAGCCAAAAATGTCTGGGATGCCCCAAACCACAGCCTGGGGGACTCAACCCCTGCGAGGACATCTTGGAGAAGGACTCGCTGTCCCCAGCTGAAGGTCCTCCTGCGTGGTTTTGGGGTGGGAGTGTCTTCTTCTTGAAGAAAACGCTTTTGTTTTGGACCCTGATGATCCTTTTTTTGTTGTTTCTTTGCTTTAATCTCATCTCCTCCCACTTGGACACAACTCCAAGGGTCAAGGGTCTTCTCCAGTGGCCTGCACAGAGGTGCCAGCTTGAGGTCTCCAAAAGGCTTCGTCTTCTTAGGGGTGTAGGTGGAAGCCAGGAGGTCACGGCCTCCAGGTGGTCACCTCAGTGACCTCAGTCATCATAAATGTCCTGAGAAGGGGAGGGGTCACCTCATCTTGTGAACATCTGATGGGGTGGGATTGGTTCTCCACAGGGTTCCTTCTTCCCTCCAAGGACCATCGACTCCAGCAGCCAACCACCTTCTGTGGCCACCTAAAGCTGAGGGAGATGCTTCTGTGGCCACCTAAACCAAGGGAGATGCTTCTGTGGGCACCCAAAGCGGAGGGAGATGCTTCTATGGCCACCTAAAGCCAAGGGAGATGCTTCTATGGCCAACTAAAGATGAGGGAGATGCTTCTATGGCCAACTAAACCAAGGGAGATGCTTCTGTGACCACCTAAACCAAGGGAGATGCTTCTGTGGCCACCTAAAGCTGAGGGAGATGCTTCTGTGGCCACCTAAAGCCGAGGGAGATGCTTCTGTGGCCACCTAAACCAAGGGAGATGCTTCTGTGACCACCTAAAGCTGAGGGAGATGCTTCTATGGCCACCTAAAGCTGAGGGAGATGCTTCTGTGGCCACCTAAAGATGAGGGAGATGCCTCCAGAGACCTGAAGTACCAAGAGATCCACGTCAGAAGGGGGGCTTCAAGTGACGGGACCCAAACCCAAGCGGGTGTCCCCGTCTCCTCCCTCTCCACCAACCCGAGCCCCGGAGCGACACGAGGACATTCCTGAGGGATCTCCTCGTCTCCCTGCGTCAGGGCTTCTCCACCGGCGCTGACGCAACCTTCTCCCACCCTGGTCCTGGAGATGGAGCCACCCAAGAGGGAGCTGGTCCTACAGGCTCCACCAGCGGCGGGGGACAAAGAGATCAGCTCTTTTGGAGATGTGTCACCACCTTCCTGCAGCCCAGGCTTGGGTTGGGAGGACTCGTGGATGCCCCTCCCAGAAGCTCATGATGAAACCCCGTAGAGATAAGTGGCGCTTGGAGACTTCCTGGTGGTTTCCAGGACGCCTCGTTGGCACAACCCTACAGGACAGACCCAACCTCGGGGTGCTTCTAGAGGGACCAACCTCTAGGGTGACCAACTTCTGGGGTGATCCACCTCTGGAAGGACCCAACTCAACTTGTGGGCATCAATAGCTGGAGATGTTCCCATCTGGAGGCAATAAACTCGAGGGGCCACCATCTGGGGGCATCTTTATCTAGAAACCACCCCTTGGAGGTGTCAT
>NW_008623273.1:0-492 GCF_000691845.1 Merops nubicus | reverse complement strand
TCATCTTCTGGAGATGCCACCACCTGGGGACCACTAACGCCGACCCTTGGGGACCCACGGGTGGCTTCCTGTGACCCAAGGACCTCGAGGAACCTCCCACCCTCCTCCTCCTCCTCCTCTGCCTGGTGACCACGGGATGGGGTCCAGGAGAAACCACCTTCAAGGGCTGGTTGAGGAGCAGCTACGGACGGTTGGATTTCAACAAAAATCAGCATTTTTCCCCCCAAAAAAAAGGCGCCAGGAGGTCGACGGGCGACTGGGGCAATTAAAAAGAGAAATTTTGAGGATTTTCAGACAATTTTGAGCATTTTGCCGGGACGCGAAGCCCCAAAATCCCTTTTTCTGCCCCTCCCCCCCTCTTCCCTTCTAACTCCTCTCCAGACCTTTTTCCGGGCCCCGTTTCGTCGCTTTTTTGGCCTTTTCCCCCCCAAAAAATTTGGGGGCGGCCGCTCAGGGGGCCCTGGGTGTTGTTCCAGCCCCCGAGGACGAGTC
>NW_008623272.1:0-13937 GCF_000691845.1 Merops nubicus | reverse complement strand
GCCCCCCGCGGCGCGCACTCCTCTGGGGCGCTGCGGGCGCCCGTTAGCGTTAGCCCCCAAATCCACGGGATCTCGTTCGGCTTAGACTTAAATCTGCCCGGGTTGCGGGTTCCTGGTGTTCGTTTGTTTTTCTTATTTTCCCCTAAAATGTGTCAGCATGAGGTTAGCCCTAGCGACGGAAGGGGTCGGTGTCCGGGATGGGTTCGGGTTTGGGCTTTACCACCCGCCCCCGTCTCGGCCAAAGGGTCGCGCCCTCGGCGCGGGATGTGTGCTCGTTTCTCCCCTTGAGGAAGATCGCCTCTCCTGGATTTCAAGTCTCAGCCTAGTTTCAGCCTCCTGTTTACATAAGGAATTAAAAATAGAGGAATTGTTCCGGGAAAGCCTTTATCTGAGCAGCGCTGCCTCCCCATCCCGAAATCTCTGCCCAATTGTCTCCCATCTTCAGGGATTTGGGAGGGCTTTTGTCTTCTAGACATTGACCTAAATTGTTGTGTATCTTCAGCGCCCGCGTAGCTCCAAAAGGCACGGCTGGCTGCTAGTAAATTGAATAAAAGCAGAAATGAATAGCGAGTGAATATAGCAGAAAATAAAATCGACCTAGAGGAATGATTACGCTCACTTAGAAACAGATAGGAAGGAAAATTATAGACTAGAGATGCAAATAAGTAAGCCAGCCTGGTGCCTCAAAACTTGTCCCAGCAACGTGGACAAACATAGGGACACTGCTGGAATACTATGGAAATCAGTGCCTACGTAACGGTTTTAAACGTAGTTAATGCTCAATTGCTTTCAAGTGTCGTTAAGAAAATGGAGATTATCTATATTTAAATGACTTCCAAGTATCCGTCAAAGCTTCAACGTTGTGTTTTATGCAGTTTTTAAATCGAGCTGAAGTTTGTGGCAGGTGAGATGCATTTAAACATCCGTGTTTCTGAAAGAAAATAAATGATTGTAAAATTAGTCTAGTTATCATGAATATTATTGAATGCTGGCATGTTAGCTTCAATTTTCAGAAACTGCAGTGTGGTATTATTTGTGACATGCTTTTGAGAATCATCCACAAATTGTATGGAATTTTTTGTCAGTGTGGTTCCATTTTGTGCACCGTTACTCTGCACAGAGCTGTTTTGGGGTTGTCAAATTTTACATTGGTCCTAACCCCTAGCTTTCCCTCACATTAAGGAATATCAAATTTGTTTGCTCTCATCCTATTGAATAAAATGTTTTCTCTGTTTGCATATCAGGATGATAGCCATAATTAATTTATATGCTTTATTAAAATTACCTATTTGATTTGCCTCCTGGAATCAATCCTAACTGCTTTTTGGGGGCCAAAACTTACCTTCATGTTACATGTATGTGTTCACAGGAAGGACTTCAGTGATGGGTAAATTCCTAGCAAATTTATTCTGCTAGGAGTGAGTTGGTTTAACTGTTGAACATTTCTAGTTCAAGGCTGAATCTCTGTCATTGCCCATGAAAGGTCAGCTGTGTGATGCCAGCTGCTTGGGGCTTTTTTGTAATATCAGTCTTTAAAGCAAACTGCTACCTGCAGAGCCAAAGACCAATCTTGATTAGTAACTTTAGGCCTTAAATACCTTTGTTTTTTTGGGAGTTTTTTTACTT
Source organism: Merops nubicus (assembly GCF_000691845.1). Classification (NCBI taxonomy): domain Eukaryota; kingdom Metazoa; phylum Chordata; class Aves; order Coraciiformes; family Meropidae; genus Merops; species Merops nubicus. The sequence continues at coordinate 12,311 of NW_008623272.1, read as the reverse complement.
GTAAATTAGCGTCGTTGCAGACAAGTGAAACCCCTTTTTGCTGTTCAGCTTTTGACACAGATGTCTGAGGATCAGTCAGATGTTTAGCCTTTGAAGCACTCCTGCAGGTTAACAGGAGAGCTGGAAGCTTTTTTCTTGTTGTTTTTATTTTTTTGTTTTTTTCTCGAGTGTGTTTAGCCAAGCACCACAGGAAATCAGGGGAAATGTCTTCTCAGAGAAATTCAATAGTTGATCACTGCTGGGATTGCCAAGAGAGATGGAAGGCTCAGGAAGGCTATTTATTTCTTGTGAGCTGGATAGAGGGTGCTGATGGACTTCAAAGGGAAAAAATCAACATTGAGGAGACAGGGGAGAACAGTTGTTCTCGGAGGACTTGGTTAGCTGTGAGCCAAAAGATTGAAGGTGAAAGGCTGCTACCTGTTAGTGGTCCCCTGAGGAGCTCAATCCTTTATTTTTTCTGGCTTTGCTTTTTGCCTTCGTGCAGGCCAGATTCCTTTGCAGCCTGTGGAGTGTTTTGCTGGTGCCTGAGAATCTGCCTCTGGCGCTCTGCAGCCCATCCATCAGCTGTGGTTGGGTCAAAGAGCCACAGGCTGTCTCTGGCAGCCAAGAATAGCTCCCTTCCTGGGAGATTTGTGCTCTCCCAGGTGAACCAGCATCTGCTTGTGTCTGCTAATCTGCAAGGGCAACAGCAGCAACGCAGATCCTAGCTTCAAGAACTTCCCCCTGAAATCTGCTTTGATATCTGGCTTCCTAATGCGTTTGACCGTCTGATTATTTGCCTACTCTTGTCTGAGAATAACGCCTATACACCAGCTTTTCTTGACTTTTTTTTCTGCTTTCTTTCTGTCGGAATTGAATATCAAAATTGGATTTTCATTGTTTCTCAGAAAATGCTTTCTAGTCTTTAAAGATCTGACTTGTCCAACATTTGGTTCATCTGTGAGAAGATACTGTGTATGAAAATTATAATCGTCACTCTGACAAGTTGATTAAATTGTTATAGGTAAAAGAGTGAAATACATAACAGTGAAATTATGATTTACATGTAAAACCGAATACTGAAATTATCTAATCTCTGGGAAAGCTAAGTATGAAAGTGAAAACTGATAGCACCATTGGTGTGTGTATGGAACAATGTAAACAATGTAAACTCTTATACTTCAGAATATCTTTTGTTATTAGATACCATATTGCAGGGCTTTGCACTGTTACAAAGTATTAGTGGTCAGGAAAGGGAGAATATAAAAGTAAACTTTTAGGTATTGCCTATCTTGCTGATATTTGTGTGTATTTTGGTTAAGGTTGTATGTCTTGCCTACCAAGACTCGCACTCCTCAAGAGAAATCACTGAGTCCTCTGCAGTGGTGCAGGCGTGTTCTGGATCATCCGAGTCCTGAGGTAGAGGCTGCAAAACGCTCCCTGTGCTTCAGATTGGAGCAAGGTAATCTTACTCTTGGAATTTCTTTACTAGTAACTAGGCATTTTTGCTTTGGCTTTTCACTCACGTTTGTTGGTTTTCACAATTCAGCAAGCTTTACAAATGGCAGGTATGCAGTTTTTTCCTATGTACACAAGTCTTCCTGCACTGCATAAATGCTAACAATTATATGCCTTTTTTTTTCTGATTGTGCATTTTTTAAGGTATTCTCATCCTTTGTTATCCTTTTCTTCTTCTGCATAACTTGTGTCTTTTAAACTTGGCACACTTGATCTGTTGCTTAAAATAGTGGACCTCTTGTCAAGGAAACTTTGATGCTAACTTTGCTAGTGGTATCTCTATTGAGATTTGAAGAGCAGTGTTCTTGTGGTTTTGTAAAGTCAAAATTATCATGGTGCTACACATTTTTAAAGGCATATCTGTCCACATGCACTGTAGTATTGGGACTTTGTTAAAAGTGTTGAACAGATGAAGAAGTGCTGTAACTTGATTTCTAGCACTGCTTTGTTTGGACTACTAGTACTTTCAAGTACTAGGATTAATCTGATGGGTGTTCAGTGCCAATGAACTTGAAGAGTTCTGTCTGAGTGCGCTGAATTTCATTCTAAATAAATACTAGTCAGGATTACTTTTACTTTTTTACCATTTAGGGTTTCATTAAGATTGTAATAAATGTTGTTGAAGAAAGTGATTAAGGTAGGATATTATCTTAAGGTTTATAGCTCACTAGGAAAGAAGAAGCAAATGACAGTATAGGAAGACAAAAGGAGAAGGAAATAAAGCTACTGACAGTATGAGTATGTGGTTTTATAAGCTAGCTACAGCCATCATTAGGAGAGACTGAGCATGTTCCTATATGCTTTGGAGGATATGGGTAGCTGTGGATTAGTCTTATCCCAAATCAGGCATTTAACTCAGTCTCTGAAGGCATTTGTCTCTTCGCATTGACTCTAAAAGAGCCTACAATGATTATTGTCCTAGCAATATTTAGTTGATTTCATTTGCTTCAAGTTGCATGGGTCAGACTGTGGTTCCCATGTTGATTATCATCCCACATAGCCTTAGGGCAGAATTTGGCTCTTGATTTGGACACCTAAGTTTAGGTTCTGTAGTGTGAGTTGGGTGTCCGTGTTTGGCATTCAATGAGAGTTTTGTCCACAGAGCCAGAGGAGTCTGTCAAGCTGTTCAGGTGATGAGGTGTAGGTGTTGGCCTTAAGATGAAGTCAGTAGCTCTCTTGAGTCCACTGACAGTAGTGGGTGCTTGGCACTCAACTCCTGTCTGGTCGCCTAAGGTGCATCTTTGTGTTGTAGGGTGTCCAGGTCTGGAGCTTAAGCCCAGTGCAGAAGCTCTGTTCAGATTGTCCCATACAGCCATCTAGTGCCATTTGAGGTGGCCGTGCTTACACTGGCAGACCTCCAGCTCCACTCAGGATAGGTACATACCTTCCATTGGTCCTTCCTTTGATGATACCTTAGCTTCCCAAGGGCCTCTCAGATGGAGCAGTGCATCTAGGTATGGGCAACCGAACCAAGTCCATCATGTGTATGTGGGAACAAACCAGAGGAGTGTGTGACCTATTTTTCCCTTGCAAGGTATTATTCAAATGTGGTAGGCAATATACTAGAAAGGCAAATTCAATGTTGCAAATTTTAATCATTCTATGGTTCTAGTTCAATCTCTTCCAGTGCAGAAGTCACAGCAAGTGAAATATGTCATGTAAGGTTATGTTGACAATGAGTTGTGATGACCCATATGTCTACTCATGGTGATGAGTTCACAGATTTCCTGGGCTCTCTAAAACCTTTGAAATTATACGCCATGTATAAAACCTGCTAAGGGAGCAGTATGTTCAAGTAGGGAATGGTCTCTACTGCAGCAATTCTATGATAAAATTGTTTTACTTAAGAATTGTTAGACTTCAGTAAGTCTCATATTTCTGAAGATTTTATTACCTATACAAATAACAAGCAAATCCTATACTACTTCTTCAGTTTTGAAACCAAATGCGAGATTTTTGTAAGTGTCTAATGATTCTGTTTTAAAGCACAACAGATTTCTGTATTTTGACCTTCCTGGTACTTGTTTTGCAGTGTACTCTATCAGTAAGTATATATGTATAAATACGTATACATAATTTTATCCTAATTTTAAACGTGATTCAGTAAGAATGGCTTTCTCCTTTTCTGGTGCTGAAGTTTCAAACTTCACACTTGTAAGTTGAGCAGTGTTTTCACCTTTTAACCATATGCCTTGAAAGGGCACGTTAGAGGAATTTTTGAAATCTCATTTTGCTTCTTCTGCTTGGCACTGAGTCAATGGTAACACTGATGTAATTTGGAATAATTAAATGTGCAGTCAAAAAACATTTATAATGTACCAATCTGTGATTTCTGAAATGGCTTATAAATAGAATTTACTTAGTAGTTTTGTCCATGGTATACTAGCCAAAAATTAATCCAGTTTAGATTGTTATAGCTCTTTAGGCATTATAAAGCCCATAGAAATAAAAAGCAGTAAAAATTGATTTATGTCTGCAAAGTCAGCATATCTGAGTAAGCGCACACAGGGAGAAGAGCTGCGAGCCAAAATAGGTGAAATTTTTGCCAGACTCGTTGGCTGAGTTTTAACTAATGCCTGTTATCTTCTTATGTTTTTTAAGCCTGTGCTCAGCTCATGTATTCTTTCCATATTGCATTATGTTCTGATTTTCATGAAAGTATTAATTTGCTCTCTGAAATATCCCAGCAATAGCATAGCTCTTAACAAGGCTAAAAGTCATGTGAGAGACATCTGCCAAAGCAGTCCTAGGCAGTGAAATAAAACAATAACTACAGGATCTTTCAGGCTGGAGAGTCACTCGCATAATAATGCTAGTTACTTCTCATCTTGTGCTCACTAGCCTGTTTCTTTTCTGGTGAAAATGCCTGTTTCAAGTATTTCATGGAGGAAGCAGGATTTCATCATGGCATAAATCTGTAAGGGTATAAGCACAGTGGTGGTCTTCAGCAGGTGCTTCTGCTGTGAACCACTGTGAGAGCTTGGACAAGCTTCTCAATGTTCCTCTGCTCTACTACTAAGTAGGCAAAGCTTATATCTAGTTTATCACAAGCTAGGCTTATTACAAGCCCTGTTTCTGTAGATTAAGTGTTCTTGCTTTAAGAAGGATGGTTAAATGTAACCTCCTATGGTAAGATCTTTGCTTAGCTTTTTCCCATTTTCCATAAGCAGTTCTAGGACTGAGGTAGTATTTGTGGTTTGTGTGTTTCGTGAGATAAGTTTCAAACAAAAGATGACTGGAAAAGAGCAAAAAGAAAGAAGTGATCCAGGTCAGGGCACAGAGGACCACAAAAAGTTTCAAGTTTGTTTTGTTTACAGCAGCTCTTGATCTACTGGAGGGTCAGTTCCCTATCCCCTTTTTTTTTTGTCTGTCTATTTTATTTCTTCCCATTCATTCTGATCATCAATGCCACATCAGTGTCTTAACAGTGGTGAAACTTCTTCTGTATTTTCTAGGTAATGCTTTTGAGATATTTGGACATCAGTATTAAGCCCAGTGAGCAGAGAGATGCCATATGTAAACCTCCTAGCTGGTGCAGATGGATATAACTCCTCTGAAATCGATGAGATGTTGTTGATTGACACCCTGCCTTGAAAGACACCTTATATAGCTTTACTTCTGTAAAAGGCTGTGGAGGGGGTGGGTGGATAAACTGAGGAGTTAAGAGGCTTAGCAAGGAGTCAGTCTGTAGGAGCTCAGCTTTTATGCCAGGCTTCAAAGCACATCTCATTGAATTCAGCCTTCCAGACAGAAAACTCCTATTTCTTGGAGAATATGAAATATTGGCTGGATTGAGACTTTGGCTTAAATGAGTTATTATTCAGAAATGCTCCTTCAGATGTTGAAAAAGAGTAGGCAACAGGAGTCTATAGGGATTGCAATTGGCTGCAGTAATTTATAGTCTTAAGATTAAATTCTGCTTAATTTCTTAAAATGAGTAATGTGCTTCATGATGAATGCTGGTATGTCATCTGTGGATGATAAGGTATGTTGTGAAACAGATCCATTTTAGATGCTCTCAAATTGCTTATGATACCCATTTGCACCAGCTAGAAGGTTTACATAGCCCATCTCTCTGCTCAGTGGGCTTGATACTGACATGTCCCAGTAGCTCAAAACATTACCAAGAAAATAGAGAAGCAGCATCACCACTGTTAAGACTGTGATGTGGTGCTGTTGATATGAATGCAAAGAAATAAAATAGACAGTAATAGGCACAAAATAAATAAAATTATTAATAATAATAAAATAATAAGAATTAAAAAAATAGACACCAGAGGGAGAGGGAACTGACCCAGCAGTAGATAGAGAGCTGCTGTAAACAAAACAAACCAGAGAGAATGAGAAACAAAGCCTTTATTGTGCTGGATCCCAGTGTCATGTGTCAATTAAGATTGATGTCCAAAAATATAACATACCCAAAAGAAAAACTAGGGGATGGGAAAAACAAAATAAATGATTTGATAGTACTATATTCTTTTTGCCTGTTAAAAAAATAAAAATCTTACAGCTGGCAGGGCCCCAGGCAGTTTTACCTGGGTATGTTTCATTAGCTGTTAAGAATTGCTGTCATAGGGAACTTTTATGCTGTAGTCTGTTGACAGCAGAAGCAAACAGAAAGTACTGTAAATGAATGAAGGCTTTTATTTTGTGTGCTTGAGCTGGATCCAGTGTTGCACCAATGTAGGGTGTGGTGGTTGGTTTTTTTTTTTGCAATTATTATAAAATTGGTATAAGTGTATTTGCTGTTCATTGCATCATAAATGTATGTTGTGACACTTTAGACTGGATTAATATGATTTAATACAGCTTTCTTATCCTTTTTCATGTGTAGTGGAGGTTGAAGATTTATGTAAAATGGTTTAGAGGTAGCAAATTATAATGTGCTGAAGCTTGCAGATGATTGGGTTGTTGTTTGCATCATAAACAAGACAATTTCTAAAGCTCTAGGAGGAGTGAAAGAAGTGGCATGACTGATCTGGTTCCTTTTGGTGTATGTTTCTGATAATAAAAGGTGATGAGCAACTGTAACTGTTATCAGGACCTGAGCACCTCTTGGGGAATGTGACGTCTTGGAGGATGGGATGCATAGCAGTCTTCTGCTGCAGGACAAGACTAGTGCTCTGAGCACACACATGCAGAGGAGTTATTGCCTATTAGGTTTCATTTGTTTGAAGTAGCCTGTTGTAACAGCTGATATCACTGGATTCTCTAGCACAGCTGCTGAGCATGATTTGTATATTTCAACTGGGAAAAATTCAGTTTTGATATTCTGCTTAAAGCGTGTGCTTGCACTTCAAACAGAATATTTCTTTATAGCACTGGAAGCTTTCTACTCTGCAAGTACACTTCTAGGTAGAAGTGTTTGGTTGAAAACCCTTATGGCAACAAATATGTAGAAGATCAGACGCTTCACTTCTTATTCATTTTACAGCTATCCCCTGCCTTTTTGTTACGGCTCTTAAACATGACTTCTACTTTTTACTCAATTATAATATGCATACTATTTAAGAATTTCGTTTCATATTTGAGGATTGGTTGTTGTGCAGCTCATAATGAAATATTTTCTTGGAACTGCTTTCTGGTTGTTATTATATTTAAGGTGTCCAATTCTGAAGTCTGTATAAAGGGTGATAGAGAGGTAGTGTTAGATCTTACCTGAGTTGAGAAGATACCCTTTTTGAATGTGTTGTGCTAATCCATGCTAGCTACTGAGCTGGGATTATCAACTCGTCATGAGTAGTTAAACAGCCAGAAACACTGTTAAATTTTACATAAGGATTTCAGTAGACTTACTTAAAATAAGAATAATGTGTGCTTCCAGTAAAGTCTCAAAATCTGTAATGTAGCATATGTCTAAAAGCTTTATTAGTAGCTTCAACACTGACAGTTACACTAAAAATACAGGCACAATTAGTGTTATCCAGCAGAGTACTAATTGTTGGTTTTGATTCCAAAGTAAACAACTACTTTCCTGGATAGACATTGAAAGGAAATCTAGGTTTTATTGATGGACTAGCAGCACTTGAAAGCTTGTCCTCTGAAGATATTTTTTTCTATGGGCTGTTCTGGAAGCTCTCGTTTTGTTTTTGCTCCTAGCAGTCTGTGTGTATTGCTCATTGTTTGCTAGTCCACTAATTATTGTTCTAGCTTTTGTCTTTACAGTCTGAGTTTCTTTTGCTACCTATTTTTTGATGTCTGCAAAAGAGAGCTTAGAATAACATTTCAAAATGTAGATGAGCCTCCCCCAGGTGGTATATAGAGGAAGCACTGCTTCTTTACTAAAAAGTTTTTTTCTGTATTTTGACTTTCAGGAGCACTTGGTTCTTTTCTTCAAAACACTGCATCTTTTGGAAAGCGTTTGTTCAGATTGTTTTGTTCCATGACCCCTAAGAATCTTTTGAGAATTGTTACTCTGGGACATAGTCCACAGTCCTGTAAATGCACCATACAGTCTTTGTCCATAGCAGTTGACCATCCATTTTCATATATTAGGAAGAAGTCTGTTATCTGCACTTGCTTTACCAAGTCTTCCACATCCAGCGTATCTCTCTGTGTTGTGTGGAAACCCAACATTTACAACGGTAACTTGCTTTTACCCAGGGATCATACAAAAGTTCTTCTAATACAAGACAACTTTTTTGACTTTACCTGATAATGAAATGTAGTCAGTAGATTCTAATCTGAGTACTTGTGAGGCTTGGGCATTTAAAGATTTATTTGCTTGATCTTTTTATGTTGCAAGACAGAGGATAAGTTGGTATGAATGATAGAGACATAGGAGTTCATAAAAATAAAATTCCCAAGTAATTTATTTAATTTTTTTTCTTGTGAACCTCCCCTAAAATATTGTTTTTCTTCATTTTACTTCTAGATGGGCTATATTTGTAAAATCTATAATAGCAGAAAATGTTTTCTTGTAGAATATTCTGTTTGGGGCAGGGGATATTTAGCCATTCTTAAAGTCTTTGAATGTGGCTTAATTAAACACTGTAATTGAATACTTAATTAAAAAATTGTAGTTTGTGAGAAGGCTGAGGGAGAATAGTAGTATAAGTCTACAAGACTTACTGCCTGCAAGACTGAAAATCACTTTTCTCAGGAAAAAGAAAAGCTGAAATCTAGGTAATTCTTGTTTTGAAAAGCATTTGCAGCAGTTTAAAATTAGTAAAAATGAAACCTTTAAAGAATCATAAGAAGTGTCATAAAATAGACTTCAACATGTTCTTGAATATTTTATGATTGAAGTATGAGATGTTATGGAAAACTGATATGGGGTAGCAATTGATTTTAAAGTGACATTAAGCTGATAGCTTAAGCATTATTTACTTATTTTATTTCCAGCTTGTCTCACTCCATTCTTAAGCAGTTGTCCGAACTGAGTCTGGAGGTATTAATTTCTCTCTGCTAATTAAAAAAAAAAAATTGTGTAGTACTTAACACTGAAAGGAATTAGATTACAAAAATCCTTTATACCTTTAACAAGTTGTGAATGCCCTCTGCATTTTGCAAGAACAACCTTGCTGCCTTTCATTCAGAGATGGTTTCTTATTGTCTTCTATTTCTTCAGTCATGGTACTTCAGACCTTACTCATTTTATTTAGATGCCCAAGTTAATTCTCCAGAATGGGAACAAACAGGATACTTGAAGTTTTTTGTGTGTGTTTTCATGTAATGGTGATCTGAATCTTTCTGTAATAGGTGCAATCATTTTGTGCCTGAGTCCATATGCTGATGAAGTAATTGGTGTAAATTCCATCGTATGTGTCTGCTGGTCTTAGCTGATACATGGAGTATCACTTTGTGTTGCATCTGCATCACAGAGGGAAATCTGGGTGGTTGAATCTCCTCTGGAAAGATTTTTTTTGTCTCAGTTACAAGAGCCAAGCATGGAGCCATTTTTGTTGTATCTGACTGTAAGTACCTTGTCCTTGGGTCTTCAGCATTTATTATATGAATTCATAGAACATGTTATGGCCCAGATTTATTTCACCTAATTTTAGGCATGTGTCTGGTATCCCAAATTTAATAGCACAGTCCCTTTGGCCGTGATTTATTTATTTTAACAAAGGTGCCAAGTGTAATTTGACGTTCTTTTGGGTCCTTGAGATATCTAGGTGTGACAAAGGTATATGATGCAGGACCTGCACAACAACCTCACTCATCTGGACCAGCTGGAGCACCTCAAATGTTCTGCTTTTAGACAACTGAATCGTGCCCTTGCTGTTCTGTGCTGAAGAGCAGGGTCTGCTCCAGACTCTAGATATTTAAAGGAAGCTGTCTAAATGTAGGAGGCATTTTTAGAGTGGCCAAATCTAGTGGACTTCAAGATGCAAGGGAGTCCACTGGCACATTTCTCCAGAGCAGAAGTTGTGTGTCTCTGACCCAGGAGACCGTTCCTATCTGATCCACTACATGTGAGGGTGCTGCACTTCCCTATTCCCAGGTCCAGCCAGTTGTAAGGCTGAGCTTTGCTGGCAGATCTCACACCCACACTTGTATGTGCACAACCCATGTACCTGCCCAGACCCATGGTCCTTCAAGTGTTGAACTCCAGATCCCCACTGTCTGGTACCTGATGCCTAGATCTATTGTCCCTGTGGTATCCAGCTCCCAAAGCTCTAGTCCTTTCCACTGGGCTGTCTGACTTGATGTTTGCTGCCATCACAGCTTCATACTCATATGGACCTTTCTGTTAGATGTCCTAGACCAAAAATCCCTCCAGTGTCAAGCCTGTAGACCTGTAGTTGCTTGGTAGTGGGTTCCTAGACCTTGTGCCCTGCTCACTGTCTGGTGTGCTTTGAAGTTTGCTGTTGTCTCTCACAGACATGGCACAGTGGACACCATTTGCATAGAAAAAACAGTAAGGCGAATAAAAAGTAGAAAGAAGCTGATCCAGTGCAGAGCTGGCTCAGACCAGTTGACTCAGCAGCAGCTTGTTTCCATGTGGCCAGTTCCTCTTCCCCCTTCTCCTGTATTTCCCATGCATATTCATTGTGACTCCCTCCTTTCTTTGTTCTTGTCTCCTCATAAATGAACAACCTGTCCCTAATTTCCTTTGCCCAGTGTTCCCAGTTTTGCTACATCTGTACCCAGATTTGATATTTCTGTTGCCATTACCTAAGTCATCTCAGCTTTACTTGGTGTTACGGATGGGATTACCAGGGCACTGCTGACTTTGCAGCACTCTGTCCCCAGAGGTCCTCGGTGCTTCCCTTCAGCTGCCTCTGATGTTCAGGTTTTTCTCATGTAACCCCCCTCAGAGACCCAGCCACCCGTTGTTGAGCTGTTGGTCACTTTTGGCAGTTTTGTAACTGTTCCTTGTTGCGTTGAATAATGTCTTGTGTCCAGTCCTGTAATTTCTCATGTTGTGTCCAGTTACCTTCACCTGTAGCCCAGAGGACAAGCCATCTCCTGGCATACCTTCACACAGGCAGTATTTAAATGCCCATTACAGCTAATAGAAAGACAAGTTTGGTTGTCCATAAACTTGACACTGATTCCTTTGAAATGCTCTGTCCAATTGTCTAAATGGCATGAGATGCTTAAGTGTAGGTAGATGTCGATCTCTATTGCCTGTAAATAGAGCTTAAGTGTGAAACTGCTTGTGGGCATTGTAGACACTCTGAGGAAAGGTCTGTGATATGGCAATGAATGCCTGAAACAATCCTGTGAGAGAAGACTGATTTCTTTTTCTTAGGCATATATGTGTTAGTGTGTTATTTTTTTAATAAACATTGGTTTTACCAGTAAAGAAATTAATCTCTTCAACAATGTATTAGCATTACATATCACTTTAATACCTAACCTATTAATTTGATGGAAGTAGTTAAATAGTTTTGCAAGGAAAATTTGTTTTCTAATTCGGGATGTAGCTTCAGGCTACAGCTTTTAAATTATAAGCATGTTGGTATATAGCTTCCAAGGTTTTTCATGTGTCATATAGCAGTATGTGTTTATTATTTTGCCTTTTCCTTTTAGAATTGCTTTTTTTACATGTGAAGGAATTCATTATGCACTTTACATTGATGCTGTTGTGTCAGTGAAAAGTTATCAGCATATAAGAAAAGTTGTGTAAGATAAGTTGCACTTGCGTATTTTTAGCACGTGAACAGACTTTAAGTAGCATTAGCTGTTTGCCACTTCTTCTAAAGTCACTTGAAAGCCATGCCAAGATTTGTGTCAGAAATTAAAATAAGCTGTTAGGGCTAGGGGCTGTAATTTGTTTTATCCTTAGGAATGGCTCATATAACGTAAATCCAATTTTATTGGTCTCAAGATACTACCACAGCATAGCCTTAGTAAAAGAGTAGAATTGTGTATTAAGTCTAAAGAAGTTGCATCTGACTGGTAGTATATCTTTTTTTATTTAATTTTAGAATTATTTGGCACTTGACATTTGTGATGTTTGGCTTCAGGCAGTTTCTTCTCCATAACTTGTCTTAGGTCTGTTATGGGTTCAGAGAAGGATTTTGGGGCCTGTAGTTTGTGAGTGAGAGCAATGTAGTCATCTGTTGTGTTGTTACCTGCAAATAGAAGGGACTGGGCCAAGCATCATAACACCTTAAAATCCTTTATTCCTGGAAGTCCATCATGTCCCTCAAGTAGCTCTGTGAAACACAGGCAGAAATTCTCAATGTTCTTTATTCCTCCTTCCCAATCTGTAGGAAAGGTGGAGGGGTGAGTGATTTGTAGGCCAGCACAAAATTGGGCAGAGTGGAGTGATGAAGGGAATCACTGCTTCAGCCTGTTCCTCCATGGTGTCACCAGTTTTCTTGTTATTTCTGCTTCATGTAGAATCATAGAATCCTTTA